>NC_139225.1:162699887-162957713 GCF_055691185.1 Crinia signifera
ATCCTCCACATAACGTGGTTGGGAGAGGGCAATGTTATGTAACATGCAGCAAGCCTGGACAATCATCACTACTTTTGCTGAGTGGTAAAGCAGTATTCCTGATGACCTGTCCAAACACCTGAAATGACCTTTCAGCACCCCGACGGTGCGTTCCACAACACTGCGGGTGGCAACGTGTGAATCGTTATAGCGGTGCTGTGCACGGCCTTCTGGGGATCTCAGAGGTGTCATGAGCCACGGAAGACACCCATATCCTGAGTCACCTTCACAGAAAAGATGAGGTCAGTGCAGTATATGGTAAGGTATGTGCATTGGCCTAACATGAGCAAGGGGGGCAACACCAATATGCAAAGAAGTCTGGTAAAGGAGAGGGACTAATTCCACCTACAGTATATATTGGATATATCAGAAGATACTTTTTTTTAATTGAGTCTTTATTTATTTTTCCCAACAAACACCAGATATAAAAAAGCATCACTTTGCTTAAAAATTTCACATTCATTTAGGCTTATTGACATACATTTCCACAAACAACAATACATGACATCAGGGGCGGATCCAGGATAAAATGACAGGGGGGGCACCATGATAAAAGAAGGTTTAGGTGGGGGAGGGCGGTGTTAGTGGTGCCAGTGTACATGCTAAGAGAGCGGCAGAGAGAGGGTGGGAATGGGATTAAAAATAGGCCCTGGCATTTAAAGTACGCAGGCTCCCCATGGCGACAAAATTGAAGGATGCAAATGTGCGCGCGCCGAAGGCGCGTTCCGGAAAAGGGTGTGTGGCCACTCAACAAGGGGCATGTCCTTGAGTGTAGTGTACAACACCATATACAACTTCTACACATTATGCAACAAAATACTAGACCCCACTATACTTGCCCCTACACATGATGCCAAATGGAATGAGCCAAAATTCACATAATGCCACACGGATTGAGCCAAAATTCACATAACAACACATGGATTGAGCCAAAATTCACATAATGCCACATGGATTGAGCCAGAATTCACATAATGCCACACGGATTGGGAAAAAATTCACATAATGCCACATGGATTGAGCCAAAATTCACATAATGCCACACGGATTGAGACAAAATTCACATAATGCCACACGGATTGAGCCAGAATTCACATAATGCCACACAGATTAAGCCAAAATTCACAATACACTTCATAAACAGGGACATTGTCCACCAAAGGCGCGCATTAAACATTTACACCATAATGTCCATTACACGTTAAGTTACACGCCATTATGTCCATTATGTATTATGCCAAACACCATAATGCCTATTACAAATTATGCTACATAAGTGCTGCTTATCTACATGCTCATTGCCAAGGGTTCCATTCTCATTGCCAGAGGTTCCATGCTCGTTGCCATGTGGGATTACATGCTCATTGCCAAGGGAGAATACATGCTTGCGGTAAATGGGGGACAGCCGCCGCCAGGCAGAAGTGATAGCCACTGATAGTGGCAGAGCCTGGCTGTATTCAGAGCACTGCAGGTCCCGGCTATTTGAAATAATACCCCTTTCACACCAGAAAATGCATTCCCAGGTTGGCCCCCTTTACACCAGCCTAGTCGCTGCATTTTCTGGTGTGAGGGGGAGAGAAAACCACCCCTCCCCCTCTTTAACCAGTTATCTCATTTAACCGGCTATATCTTCGGAACCAACTGACCCATTTACATGAGACAAGTATCATATTGATTTGAGTGGGTTTTGAATGATTTTGGTCCAGTGAAACTGAAACGTTTGGTTCCAAAGTAATCTGCCATCAAAGAACATGAACAGCCATGAAATTACATTTCAAAAATAAAAAAATCGGTTTACATGCAATATCTCTGGAACCGATTGACCGATATAGACCAGCCTGGTATCATATTGAAGGCCCAGCGATTTGGAATTGAATGAAATCAACCACAAGCTTCTGTGATGCCAGAGAGGGAACTGGCAGCCATCGGAACTAGGTGGGGGTCGGAATTGCCGGGTCCCATATTATCCTATGGGGAAAAAAACGTTACAGCTTTGCCATGCGATATCTTTGGTTCCCGAGGGGCTAGAGACACGGGGCTGGGCTCGTTGGAAAGCCCTGGTCCTCAGCTACAAAATGAAATGACAGTGGGGGCACGTGCCCAGGTGCCCCCCCCCTGAATCCGCCACTGCATGACATATACGTTCCTGTAATCCTTCACACCCCTCTCCTCCCCCCCCCCCAGCATCCCACAGATCCCACCCCCCTATAACTTTACTTTTTAATATATAGCCTGCATCATCATAATATACAATACGGAGAGCCGGCTCTTACTTCCTGTGCGGGGGGCAATGGGTAAGGGTCCATAATTATAGCGAGTAGAAAACATCCCGTTGTACAACCAATGTGATTATATACACTGTTCTATCAACCCCACTTGTATTATATATTGTATGTAAACCATTTCCCCCGTCCCACCCTACCCCCCCCCCGACCTCATCCCGCCCACTGATATCTCATCCGTGCCCGTGCCTCCCACACTTTTTTTTTTTTTTGTGTAAATTCCAATAAAATGTATCTCTCTAGTCTTAAGCACACCAATATTATATAAGTATAGATTATTTCCCTTCCACTCCTATTTTTTTTCCCAACACAATGGTGTTTGTTCAATAAACTCTAATAAAGTGTATCACTCAATTCTTATACACCCCCGTATTATACATGTATACATTATTATTTCACTTTCTATTTTAACATCATTATAGTGCTTATTCCACCATACTTCTATCTCTAATATTTTAATGTGTTATCAATCTGTTACCCCCACATCCCTTCAACACCGCCTAATTACATACTCATCGCCATTATGACCCTCCTATACTACATTACCCTTCGTCAACTTATAGTATGAAGATCTTTGCCAATACCCCCAGATTCTTTTAAATTTCTGTGGGTTCCCCCGTGATGCAAATAAGTATCTTTCGTGATCATACGTAGAATTAACTAGATTCACCCATTCTGACACTTCTGGGCCATTGGTCGCCATCCAATATCTTGCGACTATTACTTTTGCCAGGGCAGAAAGGTTCCTGGCTATTTGCATCAAATCACCTGGCATTGCGCCCTCCCTCCATACCCCTAACAAAATATTCACTTTGTTTAATTGGGCTCTAGGAATTCCCACCAGGACCATGATTTGAATTACCCTATCCCAGAAACTGGCGACCACCTGACATCTCCAAAGTAGGTGCCAGAATGCAGCCTCATCTTCCCCGCATTTAGGACATTTATCCGATTTTATCCCACTAAATCTTTTTAACTTCACAGGGGTAATATATATCCGATGCAGAATGTTAAATTGTACCTGCTGTACTCTTATTGAATTGGTAGCCATTTTGTGAACAGAGAGGGCCCCTTTCCAACTTAACTCCTCCAGTTGTGGCACATCCTCAATCCATTTTGCCCGTACCGATTCCAATTCCTCAGTTTGAGCATATGAGTGTAGGATATTATACAATTTAGATAATCGCTTACCCTGTCCCAGTTGTTTAATAAATTTTTTGCATGAGGACTCCATAATACACACCCGTTTGTTCCCACTAAATTGATTAAGGGCACTACGTAATTGAAGAAACCTAAAAAACATTTCTCTTGGAATCCGATATTCACTTTGCAACTGGTCAAAGGATTTCACCCTTCCCTCGCAATATATCTGTCCCATTGTTGCTATCCCGTATGCTCCCCATATCCTACCTCCTTGCTGCTGTTTAATGGCCTTGACTGTCTGTATTGAAAAAACTGGCGTGTCTGGATCTAATCCCTCCGCATTACACGTTTTACTGACCCATCTCCACACTTTAACGGCCTGTATAATAATTGGAGGATATTTCCTGGGGAGATCTTTAGCCATCAATCTCTGCAGGGGTGTCGACTCCGGGTCCACAGTTTCAAAGAGATGTAATAATTCATAGGATGCTTCCTCCTGCCTGATCCATGAACACAAATGGACAGATTGAGCAGCCATATAATATGTCCTGAAGTCAGGCAGGGCAAGCCCCCCATTGTCGCCATCCCTACATAGAACTTCCAACCTGACCCTAGGCCTCTTATTCCGCCATATTAATGATGAAACTAGGCTGTTTATTTTCCTGAAATAATCATCTCTTATATACACTGGAGACTGCTGGATTACGTATGTGAATTTCGGTAAAATGACCATTTTTACTAGGCTAACTCGCCCCATTTGGGAAATTGGGAGCCTGACCCAACATCTACATTTAACCCTTAGTTCTTCCATAAAAGGCACGATATTATCCTGGATAAAATCCCGTGGCCCTCTAGCGACCCATATCCCCAAATACTTAAACTTATCCACCTTCTGCAGCTGGACATTATCGTAAGGTAGGCTATTTCCATTATTACTTATTTGTAGGAGGTGGGATTTGGTCCAATTCATGCTTAATCCTGAATACTCCTCATAACCTCGTATAATCTCGGTTACCACTGAAAGATTTTCCTGGGGGTTTATCATTCCCACCAGGAGGTCATCTGCATACAATGATATTAAATTATTACCGGCGCCCCCTTCCAACCCACTCCCCCTTAGGGCATATCTCAGCATACACGCCAAGGGTTCCATGGCCACTGCAAACAGCAGTGGGGATAAGGGACACCCCTGCCGTGTATCCCTGGAAAGCACAAAGTTGGGGGATGTATACCCATTAATTGACATCCGGGCACTTGGAGACTGATATAACCGAGATACTAGATTAATAAACTCTTCCCCAATCCCAAATGCTTTCAATGCCCCCCATAAAAACCTCCACTCTACCGAATCAAACGCTTTCTGCGCATCAAATGAGGCTATCACAGCATCCAGTTTCTTCTGTTCTATACACTGAATATATGTGAAGACCCTACGCAAATTTATCATGGTAGACTTGCCAGCCATAAAACCCGTCTGATCAGGGTGAATGATTTGACTAATCACCTGGCCTAATCTGTTCGCGAGGATCTTCGCATATATTTTAGCATCGGTTGTTATGAGTGATATTGGTCTATAGGATTCAACCCTAGTTAGATCTTTACCACCCTTAGGGATCATAATTATTGTTGCCTCTGCCATCGAGGGGGGGATTGAGCCAGCTCCAATCATATCCTGGAAAGCCTCCAGCAAATGGGGACCTAATGTTTTAATATACTTCTGATACACTTCTCCAGGAATCCCGTCGAGCCCAGGGGCTTTATTACCCTTAAGTGTTTTTATCGCTAAAACCACCTCCTCCTGAGTTATTGGTGAGTCCAAATATTCCCTAGCTTCTGGGGACAGCTGTGGCAGATCAATTCTACCCAAATATTCCTACAATTCTCCCTCACTACATCGTATTTTAGATCGATATATTTCTTTAAAGTATGCCACGAATTCTGCCACTATTTTAGGGGTTTCTGTCAATATCACGCCAGATTCGTTCCTAATAATGGGGATAATATTCGAGGGTTTATCCTGCTTAATTAGGTAGGACATAAATTTCCCCGCCCGATCTGCTTCGGAGTACCATTTATGAGCCCCAATTGCCATTTTACGGCATGCTATGTCTTGCATATACTCCAACCACACATTCTGTGCCCTCAACCACTCAGACCTGGCCTCGTCGGTTTTACTTACAAGATAAATATTTTCTAAAGCAGTCATTCTTCCCTCAAGTTCTGAAGTCCTAGCTCTGTGTGTTTTTTTTTAAAAAGGCTATTTTTTTAATAAAAAACCCTCTCATGAAGGCTTTACAGGCGTCCCATACATATCCAGCTTGGGTTGAGCCCTTGTTATCCAACATAAAACCTGCCAGCGTACTATCCAATTCTTCCGGAGTTCCCAACTGAGCAAGCCAATATGGCTGAAGTTTCCAATACCGGAAACCAACCGGGGTATTCAGGTCCAGTTGGATAACAAGGGGCGAATGGTCTGAAATCCCTCGAGGTTTATATTCTACATGGGAGATTTTATTGAGGAGTCCCTCCAAAACCAAGATCATATCAATTCTGGAGAAGGCTCTATGAGAAGAGGAATAGCATGAAAATTGTTGGAGGTCAGATTTCTAATCCGCCATGGATCCCTCCATCCCACCTCCTTCATAAACTCAGCGAATCTATTTCCCTCCCTGGATATCTCTTCCTCCGATCTATTCCACCTATCAAGTCTGGGTGCCAACACCTTATTAAAGTCTCCTAGACAAATCACCATATTATCAGGGTACTGTGCCGCGAACTCCACAGCCGCTTTTACCACTTCATAGGAGAAAGGGGGAGGGATATATACCGCGAGAATACATATACGTGTCTGTTCTATACTACATTCCAAAAATATATATCTTCCTCCTGTATCAATTTTAGCTCTTCTACATTCAAATACCAGCGCCTTCTTCACCAATATTGTTACCCCTCTTGCCCCTGTAGAGAAGGACGCATGGTATGAGGTACCAATCCAGGGCCGTTTTAACGAACTCACCCGATCTTTAACTAAGTGGGTCTCTTGCAGGCAGATAATATCTGCCTCCATTGTTTTACACTGTCGAATAGGGAGGCCAATCCCGGGCCATTTTTTCAATCCCGGGATTCGGGATTGAAAAACTGTCAATCCCGGGATTCCCGGGATTCCCGGGATTGGCCTCCAGATATGCCCAATGACAAAAATGTATTACCTCCAACCATGCTGCGGAGGAGCTGTGCGGCAGCGTGCGGTGGCATGCGGTGGAGGAGGTGAGGTTACTTTGCTGGCCAGGGACTTGAGGTGGCGAGTAACTCGATGTCCGGGCAGACGCGGCAGCGTGGGAGGCAGTGTGTGGCTGTGCAGCGTCATGTGATCACTCACATGACGCTGCGCAGCCACACAACCTTGTTGCCAGGCAGCGCAGCGTGATGTTAGAGGTCACGCTGCGCAACCACATAGTGTTCCCACGCCGTCGTGTCTGCCCGTACTCAGTTACCCTCCTCCTCTCCGGCCCGGCGTTCAGTGCTACACGGGAGAAAGGGATCAAATGCGCATGCGCATTTCGATCCCGTAATCCCGGGATTGGAGCCTCCAATCCCGGGATTCAAATCCCGGTCAAAAATGCCCTAAATCCCGGGATCCCGCCGATCCCGATCCCGGGATTGGCATCCCTACTGTCGAAGCACCAAAGCTCTTTTTACTTTATCATTCAGTCCCCGGACGTTCCAGGTCAATATCTTAACCATAGTTGACTACCAATATATTTAGCATAGTACCCCATTTTTTTTTTTTTTTTTTGGGATGTGGGAATCTATAGGATCCCTTTAGGGGCCTAGGTCCCGGTGTGGACATTCCAGGAACGAACATAAACATACACAGACATGTACACTTACAATTACCCCCCCCTCCCCCACCCTGTATAACCTATACCCTTAGGCATACCTATCCCCCACACCCACCACCTTACACCGTTATTATAATACCAGAGGCAAACAACTAATGGCCACCACCAAGGCCCGCTCTTGCCCCCCCCCCTGCCTGCTTATAGGATTATACCTTTTTCATTACCTTTCCCCGCCCACCCCACCCCCCGAAACAAGTTCCCCAGCCTGCATTACCACATCTATCCATATCTAGGCCTGTATACAATTTTTCATGAATTAATTGTCACATGGCACATATTCACATCACCCCAATCATTACTCTATCTGGTCACATTTGATAATATTTGTTTTCTACCCGGAAAGGTGCTATCTAGCCACAGTGCTGCCTCTTCTGGGTAGAAAAAGAACTTTGTAGCACCCTCCGAGATAACCCGCAGTTTTGATGGATATAACATTGAATATTTAAGATCGAGTTCTCTAAGGCGACTTTTAATGTCTCTAAACTTGGCTCGATCTTTTTGCACTTCAATGGGGAAATCTGGGTACATCGAGATCTTCCTGCCATTAAATTCGAGGTCTCCTTTATCTCGCGCCAACTTAAGGATTGAGTCTCGATCTTTAAAATGCAGGAGTTTTGCAATCAGGGTACGTGGGGGACCCCCTGGGGGAGGCGGCCGACCTGGGATCCGATGTGCTCTCTCTATTGTAAATTGCGCCGAAAAGGCCCTATCCCCAAAGTTTTGTAGCAACCAACCCTCCAGAAATTTTTCCGGGGCAATCCCCTCTGCTTTTTCTTCAAATCCAATAAAGCGCACATTATTGCGCCTAAGTCTCCCTTCGATATCGGACATTTTATGGCGCATTTCTGACATTTGTCCCGTTAAGGTTTTAACTTGGGCCTGCAAAGGCGCCACTGTGTCTTCCAGTGCCCCTATTCTGGTTTCAGCCTCCGTAACCCTCTCACGGATTTTTATTAATTTGTTCTAGGAGACGGGTCTCACAGGTGTTAATGGCCTCCAATACCTGTTGCAGAGTTACCTCTGGGGGTTGCTGGGTTTTGCTCTCCTTTACCGGGGTAGTAAGCGGGATTCTGGTTTGTGAGCTACTGCCTGCTTGCAGTCTAGCATATTTCTCTAGCCGTGTGGCCACAGCACTTTGTCCCGTTTTACCCATCTTCAGGGTTTACAGTCACACTTTTAATAAAGAGCTGCCTGCATGACCTCCCCAGCTACCTCCACTCGATAACACAATTTACTTTGTTCAAGGCCCAAATATTTCACCTTACTTTCTGCAGTGTCCAGGGATATATGATATTCCCACCTGATGCTACACGGCCGTCCACTTTATGGGATATGCGACCATTTACATAGACAGTCAATGAAAAAGGGAAAAAAGAGCAATACTTGTTTTACCTGCTCCAGCCGTCTCTCATGTAGTGTATAACAAACAGGGAGTTCAGGCCAGGTACCTTTACTGCTTCCCTCCTGCGTTGCACTGTATGTGCCTTGTGAAGAAACTTAGCACTGTGTGTATTTGTTCCGCAGCTTGCCAGGTCTTATCCTGTGTCACCCGGCACGTCTCACACCCGTGCCCGGGCAAGCCAAAGATGGCGGAGGAGGAGGGAGTGTTCCGGACCGTGTCACCCGGCACGACTCTCACCCGTGTCCGGGTTGTCGGAAGGTAGCTCCGGCCACTGGAACCTCGTTGCCTTGAGCTGTTTTACAGCGTGAGGAGTAGCGCTCCTGCCCTGGCCGGACACTCCTGTGTCGTCGTCTGCGCTGTACTGTGGCGCTGCCCGGCGCGCGTCACTCACCCGCGCCCAGGCTAACAGAGAGCTGGATAGCTGACGGGGAGCTCCGTCACCACGCTCGTCCCGTCCAACTATCTCCGCTGCGGGGATCTCACCCAACAGGCACCGCGCCCCCAGGTACTCCACGGATAAAAGTTTCACCTACGTGATTCAGGGGCAGTGAGGAAACAGTATATCCCGGGCTGAGTCACTTGTTTTCAGGGAGGCTCAACCGAGCATAAGGGAGGGCTCCATAAGCAGCTGCAGACACCGGGGAGCTCGAACTCGCGCCCTTACTCACGTCCTGCCGTGGCCACGCCTCTCTCCTCATATCAGAAGATACTACACACTAAAGTGCCACTGCAGAGTTAAAAAAACATGCACTATAGTACAAGTTAAACTTACTGATGGTAATTAGTGGTTTTACAAACAAGCAGAGCCATATTTTAGGCAGACTGACATCACCTTTAAAAGTGATTGAGGGTTAGATACATGTGTGGGTATAGTTTACACACTATTGGGACACTACACAGGAGTGTAATAATTGTTTAGTATGTAAATTAACACATTGTAGCACTATACATAGTGGGCAAACATTTCTATATATTAAGATGTATTTACCAAGTAGCCAGCCCTCCGGCATTTGGTGGTCCTGGAATCGGTCCCAGAGTGTTCAGTGACGCAGAATATAGGCATCATGGTAGTTCCCTGGGTTGCCTGCAACCACACTGAGGATTTTGAGGTTGATATCACATACCACCTGCACATTCAGAGAGTGCCGCCCACGCTGATTGATGTAGACGTGTCCCCTCACGTGCGGTGCCCAAAGCCCAATGTGACTGCAATCTATGGTTTCCAGCACATTTGGAAATGCTGAGAGCCAATAGAAAGCCACCTTAAGGTCCTGCCACTCGGACTCACAACGTGGGAATCTGATGTATGTGCGCCACAACTTCTTTACAGCAAGTAACACTTGAGTGAAATGCTTAGAGAAAGGGGCTTGTGAGACCCCCAACGACAATGAGGTCACAGAGTGAATGAAGCCTGTGGCCAAGAAGTAGAGGGCACAAATTAATTTCTGCAGCCCAGACACTGCATAGTTGGCCCCACCGTAAGGGTCCAAATCATCTCTCACCTGCTCATATAAGTCCAACAGGTTATTGCGGTTCAGCCTAAACATCTAAAATTAACCATTTCTGCATTTGACAAAAGTTGCATTTGGGTCAATTCGCCCATCAGGAGCTGGTCTGCATCATTGGCGATTTTCAGACACTTTTGAAATGCGAATTCCGTTTGCGCATTCCATTAAATAAGCAATTTGTATACTTTTCTATGCGAAAACATTTGGATGCGATAAAAATGCGAATTAAAACCGGCAAGTGAAAAAGTGCGAGTTATCGCACAAAATGTTGCGATTTACTGTTAAGGTCGGGGGTGTCCTCGCCTGCCCTACCTCCGTTGTCTCAACCTGGAATTGGTGGACGCGTGCAGAGCTAGGCTTCACCTCTAATAGCCGCGTTCGAAGGAGCCCGTTAGTCAGGCTCCGACCCCGATGCCACCAGGTCTTACGAGTGACAACGCGCCCGCCAAGGCCAGGAGAGAACAAGGGGAAAGCTAACTAAGACCCACGTGAGGCGAGGAACCCCCAGACCCCTAGAGGGTGACTATACCCGAGTCGGAGAAAGACATCAGAGTGAGAGATATTGATGCCAGTGGTTTTGTTCTGAAGAGTGATCACCACATCATTTCCATTGGTCCCATTTGGGATAGAACTACGGGGGAGGATAAGCAGTCCCTAATTCTTTATTGGTATCGCATTGACATATGATCGAATGCACATCGACTACTACACAAAATAATTCACCACACACGATATTGGATCACCTCCTAACAAACAATAGGAGACATCAACCTTTTGTCCAGAAGCATCTGGCATACACAATTTACTCATTGAAGACTTATACATTGTTTCCCCTGATGAAGTCTTGATTGACGAAACACGTTGGGATGTATAACATGTTTCCAGTGACAACTTGAAGATTAATAAACAAGTTCTGGATGAATACACGTTGTTGGCTTCACTTGACATTGGATCTACATATTTATGGACTGTTTTCCATTTTTAATAGGCGCCATACCATAAGTGGGTGTTTATATATATATATATATATATATATATATATATATATATAGACCATTACTACACAGGCCGTTTCCTGACTTTACACCTTCCTTGCTGAATACAGATGGGAGAATACTGCACAGACCTCAGGGATCCAGCTTCTAGTTACCTGTCATGACTTACAATCAGTGGCGGTTTTTACCTATGGGCTGCAGGACTGCCACTATACTTTTATAAATCATTAAAGTTGCAAATCGGGTTCAATCGGGAGGGGAAGTCTAATGCTTTGCCTCCAGTCTCTAGAGGGGTCCATAGCAACGCCACCCGCTGTGCTTGTAATACTGGCATTGTATGACAGGCAGCCACGATGATGCAAACGCACTGGCCCTGCCCCCATACAGTATTTCCCTTATAAGCACCGCCCCTTTTACGTCACACCATCAGGAGGGCAGCTGAAAAGAAGGCAAGTACGGATCAATTGTCTTCAAGTTACTGTAAATAACTTTGGTATTAAATCATGTTCTGGTTCTGTAACAGATCCCTTTCAGCAACTGTCAAATTCTCCGCGAGTTCTTTGAACATTACTTGAAACCGGCGGACACCACGCTCAGAAAGCAGCAGAGAAGTAAGAGGGGGAATAAGGGAAAACGATTCAGATGCAGCAAAAGTCGGTGCCACAAGTTCACGCTGAATTCTGTTGCAGAAACAAAACAGACAGATGAAAAGAATATGAGACGATAAACGGCGTTGTGCAAAACATCCTGCCGAGAGCTAGACGCTGTGAGACTATCTCTGGCTAAACGTGGGTTATGGAGGCAGAGGCGCGGGTAGGTGCCCGGTGCTTCATAAACACTATCTTTGCTCCCATGTCTGCAACAACCTCCTTTACTGTACAACGTTCTGCAGACTATTCCTCCATTCTGCCGCCAATGTCACGTTTCCTCTGTGCCCCATCCACTTGCTGTGTGAGAGGCTTCTGATGAGATGGGCCGCACTTCATTATTCATTACGAGCCAAAGGCAAGGGTGAAAATAGGAGTTCAAAGCCGCAGCCTCCTAGTAATAACACTATTATTCATTCTCTTTTTTAAGAGGCAAAAGACATTAAAAGTGAAGAACGCATTAAAATATGAGTTATCTTTTTCATTTGCTGGAGTTGGTGGCTGAGCCCTGTGGAGGTAAATGTTGGAACACTTTGTAAGTGAAATATAACTACTGAGAGAGCACGTCGGCCTGCTCCCAGTTACAGAGTGAGATACGTCTCAGCCAGCGCGTGGCCTGTCCGCATACTGATAGATTCTCTGCCGCGCCAAATAACTAAACAGGCCGCAAGTCGCTGGTATTTCACCGGAAAACAGCACCAAGGGCGGGGGGTCACCGGCTCAGTGTATTCCTCTTATTACGGTTTATCCCTTCTGATAATATTTGTAGAGGTTCTCTTGTTCCTATCCATTGTCACTCATTGTGTCCCCTGCAGTAGTAGAATTCCTGCATATTTTCCCATTTCCTATGTGGCTGTTCAGGTACGGGTTGTTACATCGACAGTGTCTAGGTAGGGATGGCCATAGGTGCAGTCGCCATTGATGGTTGCCATCGATGGTGATACTGTGACCAGCCATCTATAGTAACAAACTATTTGATAGATAACTATGGATAGTTTTAGCTATCGATGGTCATCCATTTTCCCGTGGGCCAATCAGGATGTCAGGGTGGGGCTTCACGATTGTTGGGGGCCGGAGCTATGCACCGTGTCCCGGAACATGGACAAAAAAAACATCGGTTCTGCTGCGACATTGATGAAAGGAAACCATCTGGTTCCCCCCCCCCCCCCCCCCCCACTGATGGCAAACGTATTCGACTTCGGACAGAAACCATCGAGGATTTCAAATACGAACAAGTAGGTTTTTTAAAAAATCATGGAAAACTCGTCGACATTTTTCACTTTGACAGTGCTTGTGTCAACATTTTGACTGTGTGGCATGTAGACCTTTTGACCGTCTACTTAGACATTGTCGACCTAAAGACCACATTCCATCTGTTACAGGGCTGTACCTAGACACTATTCTGCTACGGCCTCCATGCTCCCAGCCTAACCTAACCCATACCTATCTACTCTCCAGGAACATCCGGGAGGCTGCACTCCCAGCCACCTGGTCTCCTACAGCCTACTTACACGAGCTTATTCCCGCAGCATTTAGAAAGGATGATGTAATGTACTGTGGGACTTTCATCCTATGTAATACAATACTAATGCTGCTCCTCACCTCTATGGGGGGAATTCAAGTGTCTTGCGTGCCACTGGATGGCACCAAACAGAGCAATTCAAGTATTTCTCCTTTCTGACGCACACAGCCGCCGGCGCTGTCATTACCGTTATGTTGTCCTGATATTTTGATTTTCTGGGCACTTGTCAAATAATTGAGATGTACCCAAAAAAAAACCCGGAGGATGGCAATAGATATCGGCATCACATATTTTCTATTGCTAAAACAGCATAGGGTTCTAATGGGGCTTTATTGCTGAATTCACTTTGCATTCCGAAGCTTGGCCCAGGAGCTAACACCATTAATCTATAAGTTGCAGTCCCGGGAGAGGGACCACTTGGCTTATCTAGGTGCCATGAGCAGAAGACGTATAGTTGGTTATGGTGCGATTCTTTTTTCCCTGTATTTTATTAGGTCCATTTGCTGAGGGCGGGCATGCATAATATATCAGGCATTGGAATGATATTGCATATTGTTCATATTATTGTTCTGTGCTGCCTTATTTATTACTGTACCGTGCTGGCTGCAGGAGCCAGGAGCGGACCATAAATCCTGTCCAGGAATAGCCTCCTGGAGGGGTTTCCAGGTGTCACCGGGGACTCGGGGAGCCAGGCTGCAGAAGGTCACAGTGTCAGAGCGGATCAGTGTCGTACATTCCACCCTGGGGGATATTTGTGTCGGTTTTATTTACCTGCTGCACTTTAATTAGTTTCTATAGTATATCATGATCTTCCACCTCACAGATCCACAGTCATTCATCAGAGATCATTTGCAATTTGAGGAATTACCGGCCCCTAGGACTAAGTTATTGCCATATGCTTCCTTGTACTACATACAGTAGGTGCCAAGGGGGCAGATCAGATGTACAGTATTGAGCCTGGTGAGGAGAACTGGGAGCCAATCAACTCCTAACTGTCATTTTTCAAACATAGCTGATTGGCTGGTGCGTTATCACCTTCTACTTTATTTCCACTTTATCTCTTCACCAGGCTTAATACATCTGCCCCTATACTGTATATTAATCCGTCTTTGAGGATTGATTGTAGTTGGATGGATCCTACAGTGCGCTCACTTGTTCATTAACGTATTTTTGCGTATCTTCATCCAGCTTTTTTGGACAGAACTGTTTTGTATTTCTGTAGAATTGGGCATTTTGCGGCAGCGAATAGACAGTGACAATGAGCGTATCAAGCCCCCCCGGCCTGTGCCAGTGTTAGTGGCCATGTTACTGTATCTTATGGCACTGTCAAGGAATTGTCATGGGCGCAAAGGGCAACTTGTGTGCCCATTTGGATGGGGCAGACAGAGTTGGTGCACCTCTTTCAGGTGGATCATTTGCATTAACATGGCGACTCCTACCTTTCTGTAGGAGGGGGGCTGCTGCTGGCCACATTTCACTCTCCTCCGCCGGGTACCGCTTCCCGCTGCAGTCCATGACACTACTTGTAACTATAACAACAAGCACGGGGAGAATATACAAACTCCACACAGTTAGAGCAATGGTGGGAATCGATCCCATGACCTCAGTGCTGTGAGGCAGTAATACTAACCACTACACTGTCCGTGCTGCCCCGTATATATAACACATGGTGGGAATCGATCCCATGACCTCAGTGCTGTGAGGTAGTAATACTAACCACTACACTGTCCGTGCTGCCCCATACTTATCCTCCGTCGCACCATCCTCGTTGTCACAAGTGGGGTATCTCCCATCCGCCCCTGGGCATCATGCATGTTAACGTCTTTCTCCGGCGGTGTCACCAGCTCCTAGTGAAGTGATAATATGTATTCTCATAGCTGTCACTTTAGGTCACAATATGGCGGCCTGGCTGTGTGCGCGACGGGCTCATTGTGGAGTCTACTTTCAATTTCACTAAAAACACTCAATTCCTCGCAGCGGCGGATCTGTGTGATTTCCCCTGTGCCTGACCCCTGAGCAGGAACGCTGCAGGAGTAATACATAGGAATGAGCGGTAACATTCCCTGACTGGGAACCAGACGCGTTCCTGGCAGCTGATGAGTGTGTTCAGCTCCTAGTAACCTCATAGAGGAGTCAGGAGAGATTGGACGCGCCGCCATCTCCTGTCACTGCGCCGCAGCAGATGATCAGTCAGCCCGCGCCCTGTGTGGGTTACTGACTCATTTAGTGCCACGCTTAATGCTGTTCAATATGCAAATCAGCAGCAGTGCGGAGTTAATGCACAGCCATTTACTCACTTCTCTTCTATATTAGTACATTTCGCAAACCGGCACATCGATGCGCTCCTATCCATTGTCATATGACAGCTCCTACTACCAGTGTTACATCACCAGCAGAGAGAGGACCCAGGGGCTGAATTATGGGGTGAGGGCGGCCCTAAGCACAACGATAATGACCAAACCTTTGCCTAAATTAAATGCTTATTGATTGGTCATGAGTCCTTATTTGATAATTGCCAATTTAATAGAATAATAAAAAAATATGATTTATTTCTAAATATGTACACATATTTACTAATTAGGACAGCTTGCAGTTTAAAATCCATGCAAGATGGCGCACCAACACAGGCAACAAAGTGTCACCCCAAATAAGTGATGCCCCTTGGCATGTGCCTTATGTACCTAATGGAGAATTCATCACTGACTCCAACCGCACCTGGATAATCCATCGTGTGACTTGCATTATGTGCACCTGCTGCCTGCAGCTCATGTCACATGGTGGCTTGGTGCGCTGCTGGCATATTAAATAGTATATTTAATATACTTATTTAATATGCCAGCAGCGCACCAAGCCATCATGTGACATAAGCTGCAGCAGGTGCAAGGCCAGGGTGCCTGGGAACGTGACCACGCCCACATTGCCCAATGTCACACCCACTTTTATCATGGCGACGCCCCTTCCTAAATGTGTACCGATTTCTGCCCTTCAAATTTTGGTGGGTATGATCAGACCCAACCAAGTGGCAGCATATGAGACTTTTCAGTGCCACACATTTCATGACTAAAGTCCCTTGCCACGCCATTACTGACTTGTACCTTGGCTGCAACTGCACAATCACTGCCCGCACATTTAGGGTAAGGCGTGTGATGTCAGCTCCGCCCCCGATCAGCCTGATACTATCACAGCCGCTGAGTAAGTCCTGGGCTACGCACAGACTGCACACACTGGGGAATCATTACATGGGCCCTTATTCTGATCTGGGCGGTACGGCCCGCGTGCGGCCGTACCGCCGATGTTTTCGCTCTGCACATGCGCAGAGGTCACTCTGCGCATGTGCAGGGGAAATCGCCGCACAAAAATTTTATACGCCGCAAAGGGGGCGTATAGGGGCGTGAGGGGCTTACTAGCCTCATTTACCTATGAATACGCCCAGCGTTTCATGGGCGTTCCCATGCAAACGCGGGGCGTATGCATGGTAATGAGGCTATGACGCCAGTGGTGGGGGCGGAAAGCTGACATCGCCGGATGTCAGCTCTCCGCCCCCATACAAGCTTTCACACGGACGATTGTCCGTGTGGTCTAAGCTTGCGTGAGCTGCTGGAGCGTGCGGCCCTGCCTTCGATGGTCGCCGACCATCAAATGCAGGGGGCAGCTCCCACCATGGTGGAGGCGTACGCCCCACCATTTTCATGCGGATCGCCAGCCGTCCGCGTACGGACGGCCGTGGCGATCCGTATTGTAGGCGGGGATTGGTTTGTGCGGCCGGAGCAACGTATGCGGCTCCGGCCGCACAGACCAGAATAAGGGCCATGGTGAGCGGCTGTTATCTGGGAGTGTCAGGTAATACGCAGGCGTGGCCAGGTGTGAGGGGAAGTCATGTGATGTCAGCTCCGCCCCCCGATCAGCCTGATTCTATCACAGCCGCTGAGTAAGTCCTGGGCTACGCACAGACTGCACACACTGGGGAATCATTACATGGTGAGCGGCTGTTATCTGGGAGTGTCAGGTAATACGCAGGCGTGGCCAGGTGTGTGAGGGGAAGTCACGTGACATCAGCTCCGCCCCGATCAGCCTGATTCTATCACAGCCGCTGAGTAAGTCCTGGGCTACGCACACACTGCACACACTGGGGAATCATTACATGGTGAGCGGCTGTTATCTGGGAATGTCAGGTAATACGCAGGCGTGGCCAGGTGTGTGAGGGGAAGTCATGTGATGTCAGCTCCGCCCCCAATCAGCCTGATACTATCACAGCCGCTGAGTAAGTTCTGGGCTACGCACAGACTGCACACACTGGGGAATCATTACATGGTGAGCGGCTGTTATCTGGGAGTGTCAGGTAATACGCAGGCGTGGCCAGGTGTGTGAGGGGAAGTCATGTGATGTCAGCTCCGCCCCCCGATCAGCCTGATTCTATCACAGCCGCTGAGTAAGTCCTGGGCTACGCACACACTGCACACACTGGGGAATCATTACATGGTGACCGGCTGTTATCTGGGAGTGTCAGGTAATACGCAGGCGTGGCCAGGTGTATGAGGGGAAGTCATGTGATGTCAGCTCCGCCCCTGATCAGCCTGATTCTATCACAGCCGCTGAGTAAGTCCTGGGCTACAGACACTGGGGAATCATTACATGGTAAACGGCTGTTAATCTGGGAGTGTCAGGTAATACGCAGGCGTGGCCAGGTGTGTGAGGGGAAGTCATGTGATGTCAGCTCCGCCCCTGATCAGCCTGATTCTATCACAGCCGCTGAGTAAGTCTTGGGCTGCACACAGACTGCACACACTGGGGAATCATTACATGGTGAGCGGCTGTTATCTGGGAGTGTCAGGTAATACGCAGGCGTGGCCAGGTGTGTGAGGGGAAGTCATGTGAAATCAGCTCCGCCCCCGATCACCCCGATTCTATCACAGCCGCTGAGTAAGTCCTGGGCTACGCACACACTGCACACACTGGGGAATCATTACATGGTGAGTGGCTGTTATCTGGGAATGTCAGGTAATACGCAGGCGTGGCCAGGTATGTGAGGGGAAGTCATGTGATGTCAGCTCCGCCCCCGATCAGCCTGATTCTATCACAGCCTCTGAGTAAGTCCTGGGCTACACACAGACTGCACACACTGGGGAATCATTACATGGTGAGCGGCTGTTATCTGGGAGTGTCAGGTAATACGCAGGCGTGGCCAGGTGTGTGAGGGGAAGTCATGTGATGTCAGCTCCGCCCCCGATCAGCCTGATTCTATCACAGCCGCTGAGTAAGTCCTGGGCTACGCACACACTGCGCACACTGGGGAATCATTACATGGTGAGCGGCTGTTATCTGGGAGTGTCAGGTAATACGCAGGCGTGGCCAGGTGTGTGAGGGGAAGTCATGTGACGTCAGCTCCGCCCCTTATCAGCCTGATTCTATCACAGCCGCTGAGTAAGTCCTGGGCTGCGCACACACTGCACACACTGGGGAATCATTACATGGTGAGCGGCTGTTATCTGGGAGTGTCAGGTAATACGCAGGCGTGGCCAGGTGTGTGAGGGGAAGTCATGTGACGTCAGCTCCGCCCCTGATCAGCCTGATTCTATCACAGCCGCTGAGTAAGTCCTGGGCTACGCACACACTGGGGAATCATTACATGGTGAGCGGCTGTTATCTGGGAGTGTCAGGTAATACGCAGGCGTGGCCAGGTGTGTGAGGGGAAGTCATGTGATGTCAGCTCCGCCCCCGATCAGCCTGATTCTATCACAGCCGCTGAGTAAGTCCTGGGCTACGCACACACTGGGGAATCATTACATGGTGAGCGGCTGTTATCTGGGAGTGTCAGGTAATACGCAGGTGTGGCCAGGTGTGTGAGGGGAAGTCATGTGACGTCAGCTCCGCCCCTGATCAGCCTGATTCTATCACAGCCGCTGAGTAAGTCCTGGGCTACGCACACACTGGGGAATCATTACATGGTGAGCGGCTGTTATCTGGGAGTGTCAGGTAATACGCAGGCGTGGCCAGGTGTGTGAGGGGAAGTCATGTGATGTCAGCTCCGCCCCCCGATCAGCCTGATTCTATCACAGCCGCTGAGTAAGTCCTGGGCTACGCACACACTGGGGAATCATTACATGGTGAGCGGCTGTTATCTGGGAGTGTCAGGTAATACGCAGGTGTGGCCAGGTGTGTGAGGGGAAGTCATGTGATGTCAGCTCCGCCCCTGATCAGCCTGATTCTATCACAGCCGCTGAGTAAGTCTTGGGCTGCACACAGACTGCACACACTGGGGAATCATTACATGGTGAGCGGCTGTTATCTGGGAGTGTCAGGTAATACGCAGGTGTGGCCAGGTGTGTGAGGGGAAGTCATGTGACGTCAGCTCCGCCCCTGATCAGCCTGATTCTATCACAGCCGCTGAGTAAGTCCTGGGCTACGCACACACTGCACACACTGGGGAATCATTACATGGTGAGTGGCTGTTATCTGGGAATGTCAGGTAATATGCAGGCGTGGCCAGGTATGTGAGGGGAAGTCATGTGATGTCAGCTCCGCCCCCGATCAGCCTGATTCTATCACAGCCTCTGAGTAAGTCCTGGGCTACACACAGACTGCACACACTGGGGAATCATTACATGGTGAGCGGCTGTTATCTGGGAGTGTCAGGTAATACGCAGGCGTGGCCAGGTGTGTGAGGGGAAGTCATGTGATGTCAGCTCCGCCCCCGATCAGCCTGATTCTATCACAGCCGCTGAGTAAGTCCTGGGCTACGCACACACTGCGCACACTGGGGAATCATTACATGGTGAGCGGCTGTTATCTGGGAGTGTCAGGTAATACGCAGGCGTGGCCAGGTGTGTGAGGGGAAGTCATGTGACGTCAGCTCCGCCCCTTATCAGCCTGATTCTATCACAGCCGCTGAGTAAGTCCTGGGCTGCGCACACACTGCACACACTGGGGAATCATTACATGGTGAGCGGCTGTTATCTGGGAGTGTCAGGTAATACGCAGGCGTGGCCAGGTGTGTGAGGGGAAGTCATGTGACGTCAGCTCCGCCCCTGATCAGCCTGATTCTATCACAGCCGCTGAGTAAGTCCTGGGCTACGCACACACTGGGGAATCATTACATGGTGAGCGGCTGTTATCTGGGAGTGTCAGGTAATACGCAGGCGTGGCCAGGTGTGTGAGGGGAAGTCATGTGATGTCAGCTCCGCCCCCGATCAGCCTGATTCTATCACAGCCGCTGAGTAAGTCCTGGGCTACGCACACACTGGGGAATCATTACATGGTGAGCGGCTGTTATCTGGGAGTGTCAGGTAATACGCAGGTGTGGCCAGGTGTGTGAGGGGAAGTCATGTGACGTCAGCTCCGCCCCTGATCAGCCTGATTCTATCACAGCCGCTGAGTAAGTCCTGGGCTACGCACACACTGGGGAATCATTACATGGTGAGCGGCTGTTATCTGGGAGTGTCAGGTAATACGCAGGCGTGGCCAGGTGTGTGAGGGGAAGTCATGTGATGTCAGCTCCGCCCCCGATCAGCCTGATTCTATCACAGCCGCTGAGTAAGTCCTGGGCTACGCACACACTGGGGAATCATTACATGGTGAGCGGCTGTTATCTGGGAGTGTCAGGTAATACGCAGGTGTGGCCAGGTGTGTGAGGGGAAGTCATGTGATGTCAGCTCCGCCCCTGATCAGCCTGATTCTATCACAGCCGCTGAGTAAGTCTTGGGCTGCACACAGACTGCACACACTGGGGAATCATTACATGGTGAGCGGCTGTTATCTGGGAGTGTCAGGTAATACGCAGGTGTGGCCAGGTGTGTGAGGGGAAGTCATGTGACGTCAGCTCCGCCCCTGATCAGCCTGATTCTATCACAGCCGCTGAGTAAGTCCTGGGCTACGCACACACTGCACACACTGGGGAATCATTACATGGTGAGTGGCTGTTATCTGGGAATGTCAGGTAATACGCAGGCGTGGCCAGGTATGTGAGGGGAAGTCATGTGATGTCAGCTCCGCCCCCGATCAGCCTGATTCTATCACAGCCTCTGAGTAAGTCCTGGGCTACACACAGACTGCACACACTGGGGAATCATTACATGGTGAGCGGCTGTTATCTGGGAGTGTCAGGTAATACGCAGGCGTGGCCAGGTGTGTGAGGGGAAGTCATGTGATGTCAGCTCCGCCCCCGATCAGCCTGATTCTATCACAGCCGCTGAGTAAGTCCTGGGCTACGCACACACTGCGCACACTGGGGAATCATTACATGGTGAGCGGCTGTTATCTGGGAGTGTCAGGTAATACGCAGGCGTGGCCAGGTGTGTGAGGGGAAGTCATGTGACGTCAGCTCCGCCCCTTATCAGCCTGATTCTATCACAGCCGCTGAGTAAGTCCTGGGCTGCGCACACACTGCACACACTGGGGAATCATTACATGGTGAGCGGCTGTTATCTGGGAGTGTCAGGTAATACGCAGGCGTGGCCAGGTGTGTGAGGGGAAGTCATGTGACATTAGCTCCGCCCCCGATCAGCCTGATTCTATCACAGCCGCTGAGTAAGTCCTGGGCTACGCACACACTGCGCACACTGGGGAATCATTACATAGCGAGCTGGCTGTTATCTGGGAGTGTCAGGTAATACGCAGGCGTGGCCAGGTGTGTGAGGGGAAGTAATGTGACATCAGCTCCGCCCCTGATCAGCCTGATTCTATCACAGCCGCTGAGTAAGTCCTGGGCTACACACACACTGGGGAATCATTACATGGTGAGCGGCTGTTATCTGGGAGTGTCAGGTAATACACAGGCGTGGCCAGGTGTGTGAGGGGAAGTCATGTGACATCAGCTCCGCCCCCGATCAGCCTGATTCTATCACAGCCGCTGAGTAAGTCCTGGGCTACGCACAGACTGCACACACTGGGGAATCATTTCATGGTGAGCGGCTGTTATCTGGGAGTGTCAGGTAATATGCAGGCGTGGCCAGGTGTGTGAGGGGAAGTCATGTGACGTCAGCTCCACCCCCGATCAGCCTGATTCTATCACAGCCGCTGAATAAGTCCTGGGCTAAGCACACACTGGGGAATCATTACATAGTGACCGAGTACAAATGTATTTGCAGCTAATTTTCGATCTGCATAATGTTTTCAGCCCTGCACAGGGTAAGATTTCACTCTGGCTGGGCAGCAAATTAGCGGCCCATCTATCAGGTCTGAATAACCCCCCAAAAATTGTCCCCTTCATGTTTGTTTTTCAGGACTTACTGACAAAAGCCTCTATTGTACTATTTGCAGTAAGTCAGTAATTACAGATCCCGTACTGTACAGCATCCAGCATTACTGACATTGCTGGGTCTGGTTATATACAGTCATATATATTTCATGTCAGAACGCCGTTATATTCTCTGTGTCCGCCGGCCACGTACGACTGGCCAAAACCTGCTTTTGTTGTCCTTCATTCAGCCAAGGACGCGGGAACCACAGAGACCTGAGAGGTATTTTCATTGATAGATTCCAATTTAACAATTTATGTGTAAACATGGGAGGGAAATAATGTGCCCAGATATATTAGGAGTATGGCGCAATAATCACTGTAACTATATAATATATATATATATATATATATATATATATATATATATATATATATATATATATATATCACACTTATTGCACATGTACTGACAATAAAACATCATTTATTTATAATATAGAACAGTGGCCAACAGTGCAGGCATAGAACAATCAGTGTGATGGAAACAGAACAAACTTTACTATGGGGCGCAATCTTTATTTCACCGAAATAATGAGGAATAATGTGGTTTTGCTTTGCACATTATTGTAGTGTCACATATATTTATCACAGGGCATTTAGAGGAGGTTTTGCAAAACTCTTTCTGACAAATATCTCAGCATCATACTTTCCTTCCTGTCTGGAACGGCCGGGAGGCTCCCAAAAATTAGGTGCCCCCCCCCCCCCCTTTGAAAAGGTGGGCAATTCCTCTGCTTTTTCTGGAGGCCCCCACAACCCGACGCCCCCCCCCCCTCCCCTTGGGCACCCACAACAAAGTGGTTAGTTTGCTGGACGCCGCACGGTGCAGTTTGGACAGTCCTTACACCAGTCTTCTACATCCACGCGTAAGTTGGGCCAGTACACTCGAGTCTGTAAGTTCGACTCCATCTTCTGACTCCCGAAGTGGATAATAGTGACAGGATTCACGGTGAATCGCGTCATTGTAGTCCCCCCCCCCTCTATAAAGTGATTGTTTTCAGCACTGTCTAGTGGCGAACAGAGCTACAATGACGCAATCCTTGAGCCACGCCCTCATACAGCCCACCTTATTGCTTGGCCACACCCCTTAACTTCCTGCCAGAGGACAGGCAGCAAATTAGGGAAGTATGCTCTGCGATCAACCCAGATTTAACAATCATCAATTGTTAAGAGGCATATTTATCAATTAAAGTTTTTAAATCTGATATCTGGATTTTCTCCTAAAGCCTCCCATCTGTACAGCATAAAGAAAGGAAATGGTCTTGAAAGCAATCATTGATGAGAAGGAGCCCAGGGGAACCTTCTCCAGTGTTATCTGTGATCTGTTGGTGTCGCGGTACAACACCATCGCAAGAGACCATGCAATAAGGTACAGCGGGGATATCTTCTACGGACCCTTCTTCATACATTCAGGGAACCCTTAATATTTACAAATGTGCCGCAAATATTCAGTGATAAATAGGGCCCTGCTGCAAATGTTGTTGGAGCAAGCACTTAATAACGTCATCTTCAGATGGCATTATTAGAGGCTTTGGTCTGAGGACAGAGACGGGGACAGACGGAGCTGCCCTATACACCCTGTGAAACCATCATCTCCAATCTTAGTTACACCCCAGCCAATAGTGTTTCACTTTAATGATGGGACCAGTATTTCAAAGAAATAGAAAGTGCAATTATTAGAAGCCAGAAGAACTAGAGGCGATGGCGTCGTACCCATGAAAGCAATAACATTTCAATTAATTTTTCACTAGGTATCTAAACTTAGATTAATTTCATTTCCCGGTGACTTAGAAGTGGTTTTAATGGATGAAAGCATTCCCTGGAGATGAGACGTAAAATGTCATTACCTGGTGATGCGCACTTCGCTGTAACTCAGAGGATCCTCAGTTTAGGCATTTGATGCATTTACTAATTGAATCTGGTTTGATTGATGCAATTAGCTGATGCTACACATTTCATTTCTCCGTATTGTACTCAGTGCCGCCTGGGAAATATCACTGGCAGGTAATACTCTGGGGCTCACATCTACATATTACAGAATATACACGTGTCACTGCCCTGGTGGGGCGCGCGCCATGTACCTTCCTTAGGGAGGGTAGGCAAGAACGCCCTTAGGGGCAGTAGCTTTGTTACAAAGCAGTTGGTATAAGGTGATTCTAGTGTGATCGGTCCCTGGCGTATTTGCACCGGGGACTGAGGTTTTGCCTCTGTGCATGTGCAGGGATGCTTTGCAGTTCCCACAAAAACAGTGGGTGGGGAAACGGTCATCTGTCAGACCACACTTAAGTCAACAGTCATTAGGTCGACTCTGGAAGGTCGACTGGCCCCAAGGATGACAGGGATAAAGGTCGACATGACTTAAGGTCGACATGGGCCAAGGTCGACATGGGTTTAGGTCGACAGTCATTAGGTCGACATGAGTTTTTCACTGTTTTTTGAGCCGACATGTGCCGACAGGCGGTATTTCATGCCCTACCATCTAGGGCGTGGTGGGAGAATAAAATAGTGTGCCGAGCGTAGCGATGCATCGTGCCTGAAGCGTCGCGATTGAAGCGAGCGATGCAAGGGGCTGCGGTTCAACTCCAACGGTGTCCATGTCGACTGTGTCGACATTCGAGTAAAAAAACTGTGAAAAACTCATGTCGACCGAATGACTGTCGACCTAAACCCATGTCGACTTGGCCCATGTTGACCTTAAGTCATGTCGACCTTGACCCACGTCGACCGTTAACCCAGTCGACCTTGGGGCCAGTCGACCTTCTGGGGCCGACCTAATGACTGTAGACCTAAGTCTGGTCTGACAGATGTACTGATTCCAGTGGGTGCATCCTGGAAAACACTGGGCGTCACAATGCGATTGCAGGATTTCAGCCGCCCGCCCGTTCTCGGATCCGGATGCCACAAATATAGGTCAAGACTGAATTCTATTCAAAACATAGAGAAATCTGCGGTACACCGCTGATCTTGTAGTCTCCTGGTCGGGTGCCGGACAGGGTCCCGACAGTCGGGATCCCGACAGGTATTCACCCTATGTCGGGATCCCGACTGTCGGACCCTCCTGGTCATGCCTGGCATCTCGCGCTGTATGACGTATAGATGCTGGGTGTATAGCGACACATCTGTATTGCAGTAGGCAGGAATAATAATCTCCCTCTTTGTTCCAGGGTACAGCTTGTGGTCTCCTGGTCGGGTGCCGGACCCTATGTCGGGATCCCGACTGTCGGACCCTCCTGGTCATGCCTGGCATCTCGCGATGTATGACGTATAGATGCTGGGTGTATAGCGACACATCTGTATTGCAGTAGGCAGGAATAATAATCTCTCTCTTTGTTCCAGGGTACAGCTTGTGGTGACTGGAGCGACATTGATCATGTGTGATGTATTGATAAGCACTGAACCACCCACACATGCATTGATTAACCATCCTGAAATCATTTCCCACTGAATGACCTAAGTTATTTCCATCTTGTGGCAGACAGTATGCAGAGGTCTGTGCACAGGGGGGATACTGGATGTTTGGGGGGGATTTTGCTATACTTTATTTCCCCATCCGAGGAATGAGCGATAGGATTCCGGAAAGCGCCCAATTGCCGTAGGGTCACGATACTTTGTGACTCCGCAAAGTAAACATAATTACTGCAGGTACAGTACCAGGGCCGCTCTCAGCAGTTCTTTCAGGACTATTGATCGAGTTAACTATTACATATGTATCATTGTCTCACCCAAAGGCCCCGTCTGCCTCTCGCACTCCAGTGGTCCCGGCCTAGTTAGTAGGGAAGGCACGTTACCTCGGATGGATGTGGGCTGCAGGGGAGGCAGAAGAAAACTCATCTCTGCAGAGGAAAGCAGCGGCTCATTCTCTGTTTCTGAATACGAATATTGGTCGCTAAGGGGCTGAGTTGGACGTAGGTTTTTTTTCTGTTTAAAATCTTACAGTTCAGGAGCAGAGCAAAAAAAAGAGCAAGTAACTTTGCAATTCGGCAAATCCATGCTGTGCTGCAGACGGGGCAGAATCAGGAAGTGCAGAGAGACTTAGAGGGGTGCGACCAAATGCAAATGCTGGGTAAAGATAAAGTAGGGATGGCCATCGACCATCGATGATTAGAAATCATCAATGGTTTACAGCCGATGTCGAATAGTTTTGACATCGATGAGGGAGAACCAGATGGATTCCCACCATCGATGTCAAGCTTAAACGAATACTTTTGTTTTTGCTTTTTACCCAAGATGCCAGGACACGGAGATTATTTCCGCCGCCGGCACCCGCAAATCCCCGCCCCCGTATTTTGAATGGCCCAGAGGCCAATCAATCAAAGAAAATGGATGACCATCGATATGTAAAAATATTGATGGTCATCCATTGGATAGCTATGCACTATCGATGGTCAGTTGTGCTTTTGCCAACGATGTCAACCATCGAAAGCCATCCCTAAGATAAAGCCGTTCAGTGTTTGTGGGCTACATTTAAAAACAGAGAGTATTTACACTGCATGCCAACATAATGTCCACGTTATTGTCGCAACAAGATACCAAAGGAATAAGGCGCAGGGTAGATAGGAGGTAACTGAAACAAGTGTGGACAATGGGGTCCAACCTCCACCCAGGGACCCGGTTGCTCTGCATGTCCTGCAGCACTGTTGCTACATAATCCACCAGCTGCTGCTATTTGCCAAGCATCCCAATGATCATAGACCGCGATCGGGGGGATTTTAGGAACCATAGACCAATAGTGGACAATCAGGTCTAAAACCACCTAATCGGCCAAGGGATTTATATTATGCAGTCTCTCCATTACAGAGGGAACAGGAAGACTTGTGGCATACAGGACTGTCTAATAGAGTTGTGTCTAAGACCGCTCAGCTTGGTACAGACACAACATGCTGTGTGATGGGTCTTTGGTTTGCCAGCATGCATACATATTCTGAGTTCTTCTACATAGCTGCCAAGTTAAATGACTCAGTCCTTCTGTATTCATAGGCGATTGGAACAGGCATTAATGTTGTACGATGATGCATTGATACAGAACAGACCGTATCTCTGGGGGGTGGGGGTAGGGTGTTGGAGCAATCAAATATTTCTCATGTGCCATCTGTAGCTCAAACACGGACGACAGACAAGTCCAAGTCTGAGCAGATCTGAGGGGTAGATGTATAAATCAGTGATAAGGGAGGAGAAGTAATAAAGTGCCTGGTACTTTATCACCGGCCAATCAGCTCCTGACTGTTGCTTTTTAAACCCAGCGTGTGACTTAACAGTCAGGAGCTGATTGGCCGGTGATAAAGTACCAGGCACTTTATCACTTCACCTCCCTTATTACTGCTTCATACATCTAACCCTGAGCCTGTTAATGGTTAGGATGAGATTTATAACGAACCTCAAACCAGGCGTCAGATAGCGATGGGATTTCCATCTTGTGGCAGACAGCACACCGTGCGTTCTGCAAGGGGCACAGCGTGCGTTCTGCAAGGGGCACTTTAATATTGGACATTCACCAAATTACCTCTTGATCATTTTAATTTCTGACTCATTTAGTTTTGCCACATTTGGCGGCAGTATTTTATAATCCATTCACAAATGACTGTTGGCGGTTATAAATAAATGTCACATTGGAGGTTATTCTGGTTGGTGCGTAAATTGGCGAATTATTTCGAAGCGGTCCGCACGCCACGCTGTGCGGACATCGTACGAAGAAACGCCCACCGGTCCTCCGCATACGGACGGACTCACACTTTAAGAACAGGGCGTGTTTACGGACGACATCCAAACCATGCGTGTGCGGTGTACACACACATATTCTGCACGGTCTTACAGCGTCTGCACGGTGTTACCGCATCAGAACGGACGGGAACCTGCCCGTACGCACCGACGCGGTGTATTTTCGCAAAACTCACCACTATTATCTGAACACCGAAATCGGTCACATGACACACTTATGCAATTAGGAAACCTCATTAAAAAGTGTTTGTTTGGAATCATTAACCCTTAATGAGTAAAGGAGTGGATTGTATTGTGGTCAGCTGAAATTGGTTGAGGTGCGCCCGTACTGATTGGGCGTTCTGAATGCCTAGCGCATGACCGAGTGGTGTCCGCAAAGCAATACTTGCTTATGAAGACCGCATGTTTCCTGCCTTTTTGTTCGCGTGCATTCGGTGTGCTGTCCGAATGTACGCGTACCAGAATTAGTGTACTCCCCCGTGTCCGCCCATGTTTACGCCCAGTTTAGCCCACTTTGAAACTACGCCCCTGTGTACTTCCGAATGACGCCCATAAAACGCCCATATTTCACGAGTGAATGCGGTGCACATTTCTGTTTGGTATTGGTGAGAACAAGTACGGAGACCTTACGTGGCACATGCGCATAGCGTTGCCCACGCATGTGCAGACGGCTAAAAAACGCCATCCAAAAGAGTGAGCGAAAGTATGCACAGACCAGAATAAGGCCCATTGTATGGTAAGTGGAGTAAAACGCTCTTGTACACTACACGAGTGCCTTCCGTTTATCTAGATCTTTTCAGTAGCGAGGGGATGGACAATGAACCAAAGGGCATCACTGCATTGTAGCAACACACACAGACAATGTGAATCTGGCCAATATATCACAGCACATCAATGATAAATCGGCCCATTAGAAACACGACAATTCCAAGGGTGATGGACAGATTGGGTACTTGATTTGTTTCTAAGGAAGCGACTAACAGATTAGCCCTCCAGCCAATCAAAGTGGATGGTCCTGACTAACTCCCATTTGTTTCTTTATAAAGGGGACCGATCCTTTGCATTAAGACTGTCCCCTCTAATGGTTGTCCTCTCTAATGGTTGTCCCCTCTAATGGTTGTCCTCTTGAATGGTTGTCCTCTCTAATGGTTGTCCTCTCTAATGGCTGTCCTCTCTAATGGTTGTCCTCTCTAATGGCTGTCCTCTCTAATGGTTGTCCTCTCTAATGGCTGTCCTCTCTAATGGCTGTCCTCTCTAATGGTTGTCCTCTCTAATGGCTGTCCTCTCTAATGGCTGTCCTCTCTAATGGTTGTCCTCTCTAATGGCTGTCCTCTCTAATGGCTGTCCTCTCTAATGGTTGTCCTCTCTAATGGTTGTACTCTCTAATGGTTGTCCCATCTAATGGCTGTCCTCTCTAATGGCTGTCCTCTCTATGGTGTCCCATCTAATGGCTGTCCTCTCTAATGGCTGTCCTCTCTAATGGCTGTCCTCTCTATGGTTGTAAACTGTAATGGTTGTCCTCTATTATGGTTGTGCTCCCTAATGGCTGTCCTCTCTAATGGCTGTCCTATCTAATGGCTGTCCTCTATTATGGTTGTCCTCCCTAATGGTTGTCCTCTCTAATGGCTGTCCTCTCTAATGGCTGTCCTCTCTAATGGCTGTCCTCTCTAATGGCTGTCCTCTCTATGGTTGTCCCATCTAATGTTTGTCCTCTCTAATGGCTGTCCTCTCTATGGTTGTCCTCTATTATCGTTGTCCTCCCTAATGGTTGTCCTCTCTAATTCCAAAATCCAACAAAGATCCAGTCTGACAATACACCCTGCCACCTATAGGGAAGCATGGCATGTTCTTATGAAGCAAACGTTGGTGAGCGCAGCGAGCCATCGAGCCCGAAGTGTGGCGAGCGGCCTCGGAATACGAGCCTGAAGAATGGCGAACGCAGCGAGCCCCGCGAGGGGACGCAGAATAAATGTTAAGTAATCCGCGTCCGCTCGCCATGCTTCGGGTTGGCATTGATCCTGGCTTGGCGTTAACAATGGAGGGGCATTATGGGGCCTGGGGGGCATTTAACATTGGACCCAATGCGAAATCGGGTCTCAGGGACCATTTAACATTGGATCTAATGTAAAAATCGCGTTGATCGCATCGCATCACATGCGATTTGGTCGCATGCGATGCGATCGACTCGATTTTTCAGCAAAAAATCGGGTCCATCGCATCTGATTGTATGCCTTAAGTTAAGGCATACAATAAATAAATCGGGCGCCCAGATGTTACACAAGTAGCCATGTTTCTGTGTCAGCACATGTCAGGGAAATCACGCCTGGTCCTCAATACCCCGTGTTATTCCCATGATCTGTGTCAGGGCTGAGGCTGGGGTTGGGCTGAGCGGTGAGCGGTGGAGGAAACGGATTGTGTGAGAACAGAGGGGTCAGGAAACATTTGTGTAACGTTCTTGTGTTCACAAAACCCAGCAGAAGACATCTGACCTCAGTGTGTGGAAACCAAGCTTATTATTATACCTGTGTGTATACTGACGGCTGCTGTGTGCTCTTCTACAGCCACTTGTATATTCTATCTGTATGCCAAAACTCCAATGCCAACTTCCACAAGGGATACAGTATCTGGTGTCATCAATAATTAAAAACATCATCGTTGTTGTATTTGTGTATGAATATGCTCAATAATCCTGGCGCTCTAATACGCGCTAATTAAATGTCAGGATCTGAAACCAGAGTGTTACTTACCGGCAATGTGAATCATGCATGATGAGATCATAGAGGGGTTTATGTCGATAGTTTGTCTGTGTCGACCTTTTCCATGTCCATCTTTTGTCTGTGTGGACCTACTGTATGTCTCCCTTTTGTTTTTTTATTATTTTTTTTTTCCTTTTTCATACTTTAGCATTGACGTAAGCTCCGATTGGGAATAGTAAAATGTACAAAGCTTAGCTAACAAAGCGAGTCAAACATGGGGACGTGGTATAATAAATTGGGGTTCCACATGGTCCGGTGTCGACACATAAAAAGGTGAAAACTCAAGCAGACATTTTCATATCAACCTTTTGCTTATGTCAACCTTTTATCAAGGTGTATGTCTACTTTCTGCTGTGGACCTAGACATTGTCTGTGAGCGATACCACACCCGGACTACAATGGGGGTGCAGACGTGAATTACAGTGCGGGTGACCTAATTGAAATGTTATAGAGAGGTCTATGTACTAAGCTTTGGAGAGAGATAAAGTGGATGGAGATAAAGGGGGTAATTCAGGCCTGCTCATTAGGCTGCGTAAATTCGGAGCCTAGTGTGCAGGTTAACACCACCCTGGCGAACGCACCCCCCCACGCTCGGATCCCCTTACACATCCACTCACAAACGCCCACACAGAGGAGAGATTATTAGATGGTTGCTCACTAATTGTGTGACTTTTCCTCTGTTCGCCCAGGACTTACGTTTCTGCTGCACATTGTTGTCTGAATTGGGGGCGGGCTCTGACATCATGTGACATCCTCCGCCCACCTGGAGCAGGCAGGGGAATGCCCTCATTCGCTGGGTTCCGCCCAACATTTCCATAGGTGCACCCACCGTTTTTGTGGGCATGTCCATGAAATGCTGGGGGTCCACCCAGGAACACCCCCTGCCTGTCACTCAGGCTGGGAGCGCCTTGGCGATGGCTAGGGTTAGAGCAAAAATATCAGCATTCATTGCTCAATGGGCATGTCAAAATCGGCCCCAAAGTACCAATCAATCGGCTCCCAACTCACTTTTCTTACCCAGCCTGTAGTATGACAGTTAGGAGTTGACTGAGTGCTACTTTAGCTCTCTCCACGTCTTTGTAAATAGTAACCTTGCTGTGCTCCACTCATTTTTTTTTCCTGATGCTATTTTTCCTTTAATTCCAGACTCTGGATATTTTACATCTTCTCGGCTCCGTCTACCTCCATTTTCATTAACAAAAACACAATATTTCCGCCGTGTTCGCTGGGACAGGGGCACTGTGGTGCGCTGCGGACTCCGGAAGCCCATATCTGGCGGTCTGTACCATGATCATATTCATTCCTTTCCCCGCGGGGAGATGTGCAGAGATTACATTAAGCTCAGTGAGAGATTCTTTCATTAAATAACACAGAGTGCGGAAAATCTGCTGATAACTTTCTGTTTGCAGAGTCAACAAGCGGCCGGAGCGTACATTGTGCTTGTGTTATTACAGAGGCTGCACGTACGTCTGAGCGCATATCCTATGTCATGGGAGCTTTGTACTACAGTCCGTTTATGATGCTCAGACCCACATGTGCGCCCAGTGTCCTCACATTGGCCCTTATTCTGATCGGTGCGGCCGGAGCGTACATTGTGCTTGTGTTATTACAGAGGCTGCACGTACGTCTGAGCGCATATCCTATGTCATGGGAGCTGTGTACTACAGTCCGTCTATGATGCTCAGACCCACATGTGCGCCCAGTGTCCTCACCTTGGGGGTTATTCTAGTCCACTCTTTCTGACAAAATCCTTCTTAGATGGACAAAACCATGTGCACTGCGGGTGGGGCAGATGTAACTTGTGCAGAGAGAATTAGATTTTGGTGGGGTTTTTCTTCAAAGTGAGATCTATATTGCAGTGTAAAATCATGCAGTCAGTATTTTCCCTGCACAGAAACAAAATAACTCACCCAAATCTAATTATCTCTGCACATTTTACATCTGCCCCCCTGCAGTGCACATGGTTTTGTCCATCTAAGAAGGATTTTGTCAGAAAGAATGAACTAGAATAAACCCCATTGTGATAACCTTTACAGAGGAGGCCGCAGCCGCTGCCCCATATTATATTCCCACACGTTCCCCGCCTGCTGCTTACTACAGGGTTCTGCGGTTTGTTCCATCAGATAAAACCCATTCTCCCATCTATTCCAAGATAACCCTCTCTTTCTTGTTTTGTGATGATCCGTATCTCAGTGAGGCAGAACAATCAATGGTGCATCAGGTGCATTGGACCAGGGCCCCTGAGGACTTAAGGGGCCACTGCAGCCACGCACTGCTGTGAGGCCTATTGTGAAATTGTGGAGGGGTGGAGGGGGGCCCAAATTATATTTTTGCACCTGGGCCCACCACCCACAACTTCTGCCACTGGATACCTAGGATGTCCGATAATTCCATAAGGAACATATTTTGGATCCTGTTTTGAATTTTGACAAAAAAAAAGCTAAAATCACATAGTTTTTGCTTCTATAGTATTAATAACCTCCATAACATTCATTAGCAGTTATTTCCAGTCAATTTTGACCACCTCACAAATTCCTTTCATCCGCTTTAGGCCAAAATCTGGTTACTAAGCAACAGAGCAGCAGCACAAACACATGGCAGTCTAATGGGCCTGGATCTGTAAATGTTCAAGGGCCTATCATGAGAACTGAAGGTGGTGAGGCCAATACCATGTAGACATGTAACTCCCATACATTATACACCCCAGTGTCTCCCCTAGCTTGTGTATATGAATTAAATGCACATGCAGATTTTCTTTTAGTTAACACAAATTGCACCTGCGCCTTCCAGCTGGGTGCTGGACGGGGTCCCGACAGTTGAGATCCTGACTGTCAAAACACAGACAACCGGGTTCCCGATACCCGTTGGCTTTTTTCCCTCGTGGTGGTCCACGACCCCCATAGAGGGAGAATTGAATAGGTGGCGAGCGTAACGAGCCACCGTGCCCGCAAGGGGCTTTGTTGCGCTCGCCATGCTGTCTGGGTCCGGCCAGTCGGGATCCCGACGTTGGGATAATGACTGTCGGGATACCGACTGTCGGACCCCTATACCACACCCTTCCGACTGGTGGCAGCCAATTCCGCATCAGCCCCACTGTTACTTTTTATCTAAAAATGGAATAAATCTAGATTAGAAATGATGACAGAAAGAGGCGATACAGCACATTTTCCAGCTATACTGACAGCTCTCAGGTATCCGCGTCTGCTACAAATCGCCGTGTGCCGTATTCTCTTAGCCTGTCAGACTACAAAGGAATGACATAATAAAAGGAATGAATAATGCACACTGAACCTTTAGGAAGGTGCGGCGGCACCGGTTACACTCCGTAAATGGGAGGCACGCCACAATAAATGAAAATGTTTTGCACTTCAGTAAGCGCACTTTCACATCCTGGAAGCCGTTATAATGCTAATTTAATTTCTGCTGCCTAAGTGATGTATATAATATACTAAACGGATTCCTACAGCTGAAAATGCTGAAATGGGACATTCTGCCCACAATGCGTTTTACTGATGGTGAAATATCTCAGAGGAGAACGGCAGAGAACACATCAGGGACGTATAGTCATGTGACCCCCGAGGCCTGTTTTGTTTGCCGCCCATTGCACTTATTACCCAGCATTGTACCCATTCATTATGTTATTCCTATTATGGATTATTAGAGAATTATGTCCCAACTGAAAGGGCGTAACTACCATAGGTGCAAGGGATGCAGCTGCTATGGGACCCAGAGCTGAATGGGGCCCATATTTACTACCTAAGTAATATGTTTTATATACATTAATCACCATCAGTCGCTAAATAGGGGGCCCTTACAAACTTTTACTATGGGGCCTATGAATATCTAATTACGTCCCTGCCCACCTGCAAATGTAAGAAGCACGGGGGCGGAGCCTGCGACTACACTCACTGTGTGTACTCACCTCGCCAGAGGCGTAGCTAGGATGGAGCTGGTGGAGCACGAGCTCCAGGCGCAGGATTATCACCTGGCGCCGGAGTCGTGCACCCTGCCACCGGCTCCCCCGCTCCCTACTGTGCCCAACGTCAGAGTGCAGTGGCGTCATTAGCACCTCCACTCCGGCATTTACCGACGCTGTATGCGGACCCGCTGTCCGTGTCCCAGGCTCCCAGCAATTACGTTCACCCAGCCCCCATGATACATCCCTTGGCAGGCCGACCCGAGGACAATCCCTCGGCCGGCTGACAGGCAGGCTTGCTGTAAACCGGAAGCTGTTTTCAGCTAGCCGGGAGCAGCACTACAGCAGCCAGCCAGAAAATACTCCCAGGCCAGCGGGTAGTGCTGGCTGAGGGATGAGTGGATCAGCGCTGCGGCCAGCTCAGGGGTTAGAACGCCATGGTTCAGCAGGTAGTGATGCCTTCCAGTAGAGAAATGCTGAAAGCTACTTTAGTGCAGCTGTCGCCACAGAAACAGTTTGCGCGACTCTAAAAAGTTATATTTCCATTGCAGCGTCCACTAGAGATTCTTCAGGTTCCCCAAAGCATGCAGGACACTGTAAGTAAATCATCACTGTCGGTACCCTGGTCCTGGAGAAGTTTGCAGACGGACTGCTGCAGCAGGGTTGGTGCAGATCAGAACAGTAGTTGCCCTCCTCTTTGCTTTCCTCTGCCCTCCTACCCTCCCCAAAGTCGATCCCTTCCCGCCTGGTATGAGATGAGCGGCTCTTTTCCTCCTGGCAAACCTGTCACCTCATTGCTTATGACCTATTTCTGTATAATCTGAGTGCCTTTCCCTGGCTGCTGGTCTGAGTAATAACTGCTTTGTAAGTTCCAATGTACAGTCCAGGTTATGTGCAACCATCTGTGGGCTGTATACTGTTGGCTGAAATACAGTATGTGTGTGTGTGTGGGGTGTGTGCATATACAGTAGGTGTGTGTGGATATATGATGTGTGTGTGTAGGGGGTGCATATACAGTATGTGTGTGTGTGTAGGGGGGTGCATATACAGTATGTGTGTGGATCATACTTGCCTACCCTCCCGCATTTAGCGGGAGTCTCCCGCTTTGTCAATCATTCTCCCGGCCCCCCGCAAATCCCTTGGTTCCTCCCGTTTTTTCGTCCCCTTTGCCCAAAAAACGTGACTGCGCATGCGCGAGCGCGTCATTGCGGGGGCGGGGTCTAAATGTGCAACATCGTGCCGTCATTATGACGGCCACCGCAGGGCTTTGTGGGTACTGTAGCGCTGGGCTGGCCATTGAACCCGTGCGGTGCGCAAGCAGGAGCGTGCAGGAGCGGCAGCGGCAGGGGACTGAGGCAGTGAGACTGGCAGCGGGAGCCGGGAGGCCGGAAGCACAAGTGTCAGTCAGAGTGGAAGCTGTGTAAGGAGAGGCAGCTGCAGTAAGTATAAGCATACTTTGACTGTAAGCAGCGTCCCTCTATCCCCCACCCACTAAGGCTTGCTTCTTATTGATCCTCCCTCCCTCCCCCCACCACTGGTCCCTGACTGGCACCCAAGACAATTTGTGTGTGTATATATATATATATATATATATATATATATAATATATATATATATATATGTGTGTATATATGTATATATATAGATATGTATATATATGTATATATATAGATATGTATACATATATAGATATGTATACATATATAGATATATAGATATGTATATATATATATAGATATGTATATAAATATATAGATATGTATATATGGTACTTGTGAGTTATCCGGGCGTCCGATTTTTAAATCGGGTCGGATCGGGACATCGCATCGCATCGCATGCGACCATCGGATGCGATGCGATGCGATGCGATGCGATGACCCGATTTTTCCATAGGAATCAATGTTAAAATGGACTGAGTCCATTTTAACATGGAATTCAATGGGAAAAAGGGTCCTTTTCATACCCCTACTATCCAAGTGGGCATGGAGTTGGATATAAACCTGTGGCGAGCGTAGCGAGCCACCGAGCCCGAAGCGTGGCGAGCGTAGCGAGCCCCGCGAGGGGACACAGAATACCGTCCCCTCGCGGGGCTCGCTTCGCTCGCCACGCTTCGGGCTCGGTGGCTCGCTACGCTCGCCACAGGTTTATATCCAACTCCATGCCCACTTGGATAGTAGGGGTATGAAAAGGACCCCTTTTTCCATAGGAATCATTTTAACATTGATTCCTATGGAAAAATCGGGTCATCGCATCCGATGGTCGCATGCGATGCGATGCGATGCGATGCGATATCGCATCGCATCGCATCTGATTGTATGCCTTAACTTAAGGCATACAATCAAAAAATCGGACGCCCGGATAACTCACAAGTACCGTATATATATATATCTATATATATATGTAGTGTACTGAAGTGCTCTCCCTGTTTTAATTATGGGGGGGGGGGGGGCCTGCCTCTCAGCCACCTTGCTGCCGGATAATGTATTTCTGCGCTGCCGCTGGATCTCCGGAAAAAAAGGGGCAGACCCGGAGCTTGCTGACATGCCAAGACACGGCCTCTGGCTACAGCATGGAGCACACTTCTTCCTGCGCTGTTTGGGGTATCACCCTTCTCCAACTGGAGGGGGCAGAGGAGCCGGCTACTCATCCAACGCTCCCCATCCAGCAGCAGCCACCAAACACCCTGCGGGCCCCATATGTATCTGGCACTGGGGAGCAGGCATATCTGGCACTGTGGCCCCATATGTATCTGGCACTGGGGGGCATGTGTATCTGGCACTGGGGGGCATGTGTACCTTGCACTGGGGGGGCAATCTGTATCTGGCACTGTGCGGGCAATGTGTATCTGGCTCTGGATGCATATATGTATCTGCCACTGTGGGGACATGTGTATCTGGCAATGCTGAGGGCACGTAATGTGTATCTGACAATGTCGGGCATATAATGTGTATTTGCCGCTGTAGGGCATATAATGTGTATCTGGAGCTGCTGCGGGCATATAATATGTATCTGGCACTGCTGGGGGCAAATCATGTGTATCTGGTACTGTGGGGGGCACGTATGTCTGTCAATGTTGGGGCATATTATGTATATCTGTCAATGCGGGGACATATAATGTGTATATGGCACTGTAGAGCAAGGAGCTGTACTTGGTGTACTGTGTGCAAAGGGCTGTACCTGTCGTACCGCGTGCAAAGGGCTGTACTTGGCGTAATGAGTGTAAGGGGCTCTATCTGGCATAATGTGTATAAGCGGCTTTACCTGGCGTAATGTCTAGGAGCGGCCATTGGCATAATTAGAATTTTGTCTCATTCCGTGGTGGATAATGTGTATAAGGCATATATGGTGAAGTACACTACACTTAAGGACAAGCCCCTTTTTACGTGACCACGCCCCTTTATAGTCGACCACACCCCTTTCCCAGTAGCCACATCCCTTTTCCCAGAGCGCGCGCGCCTAAGGTGCGTGCATAATCATTACATTTACACTTCGACCAATGTATGTATATAGCATCTAAAATCTCCCTCATTTTGCTTTTCAAAAGTAGGCAAGTATGGTGTGGATATATGGTGTGTGTGTGTTGGGGGCTGCATATACAGTGTGTGTGTGTGTGTGTGTGTGTGTGTAGGGGGGTGCATATACAGTGTGTGTGTGTGTATGGTGTGTGTGTGTAGGGGGGTGCATATACAGTATGTGTGTGGATATATGGTGTGTGTGTGTGTGTGTGTGTGTGTGTGTGTGTGTGTGTGTAGGGGGTGCATATACAGTGTGTGTGTGTAGGGGGGTGCATATACAGTATGTGTGTATGGTGTGTGTGTAGGGGGGTGCATATACAGTATGTGTGTGTGGGGTGTGTGCATATACAGTATGTGTGTGGATATATGGTGTGTATTTGGGGGGTGCATATACAGTATTTGTGGGGGGGGGTGCACACACAGTGTGTGTGTGGGGTGTGTGCATATACAGTATGTGTGTGTGGATATATGGTGTGTGTGTGTTTGGGGGGTGCATATACTGTATCTATAAATTATATATAAATATCTATAAATGAAGGAATAGGAAACGGTTACGGTGTGTGGTATGTTAGGCCTCGCCCCCTTTTCGCTGTGCAAGAGACCCACCTAAAAATCGGGGGGGGGGGGGGGGGGGGGGCGTAACGTGCCCTTGCTCCGGGCACCGTGGCACCTGGCTACACCACTGCACCTCGCTATCCTCCATCTCTCACCTTCGGGACGATGATGGTCCCGGTACTTCCCTCTTGCTCCGCTGAGCTCTGATGCAACATTACCTGTAGGCGAAATAGGGGTGGAGAATCCCACTATGGGGGGGAGGGGATGATCATCACAGGCACTACTGGCCTCAGACTGGTTACACCCACTAGTGGAACACGGCGGGTGTAACCCGGTGGGGAAACGCTCCGGGGAGGGGAAGGAGCACGAACAACACAACAGATGCAACACAGACTATACTCACCAACGGTCTACCGGTGCCTTGACTCGCTTAGGATACTGGTACCGGAACCTGGAAATTAACACAAGTAACCTCCTGCTCCCTAGGGCAGGGCAATACGCAAACTCACCTGCGGCTTAACGCCCGCAAAACCTGTGACCAGCAGCCGTCTTACGCAACCTCCGACCTAGCGCCATTGTCCACGCGGGGCAGCGGTGGGTATTCACCGCTGCCTACATGCCTGCCGTCAACCGCCACGTCTGGGGACCTGCCCCCAGCTCAATGGAATGGCGCCGGGCCACCCCATTAAGGAGGCAGGCGCCCATCAGCATCAGGGCCAGTGGCCGCACAAGTACACTGGCCCCGGCTGCAGGGGGCGGAGCCACCTGGCGGAGGCACCGCTCCTTCCATTCCAGTGCAGGGGAAACCGTCCCTGCACCGGGGCGTATCTCTACACATACACAGGTCCCAGTCTGCAGTGCGAATCATTTCTCCCCATTACATGAGCTGTGATTCACCAGATCATTTCTACTTCTTGTAATTAAATAAACTGTACTGTATATATGTCTTATGTTCAAAACATAACCCTGGACACTGACCTGTTCCACCAAGCGGTTTGTGGGACGCAGGAAAGTTCCGACATCCTCTTCCCCGTCTGTTAGCAAATCGGTTTTATCTTTCCCTTTAAACGGAAATTCTTGAGAAATGTTTTTCCTTTGAACTTCCTCCAGAATGTACATTAGAAACAAGGACCCCACACCCAATATACATCCCACACCCAAATACACACCGACGCCGTTCCTCATTGTGTCCAATAACTCACAGAAACTATTTTCCGGACTATGTCACTGCAGCGACGTAGGAAGTAAGGCAGGTGAAAGGACTCAAGTGAAACATTTTGTAGCAGACTCAAGTTACGCCAGCAGCTGCATGCACAGATACTGCGCCTGCTTTACTGCAAATGCTCAATATTAGCATGATTTTGCCTCTGTCCTGTAATAGGCTAATATGGGCCAGAGGCGGAACTAGCGAGGACTTTTGGTTCCTGGGATTCCTCTCAGCCTTGTTCTACTTTCGTTTGCACCCCTGCAATCATTATATGGCTGGGTGTCTGCATTAATGCTGGTCAGTGGTAGCAGCAGAAGACGCTGGGACCAGCTGTGCTTCCGGTCCCACGGCTGATGCTGCGTAATGGTGCCCGGGTTCGAAGGCCCAGCAGAGTCCTCATTGGACCAGCCTACCAGAACCCTGCAGGGCAATCCACCCCTGGTCAGCTATTGGGGCTGCATCTATGCCTGTGAGCCATCGCATTAACCACCACGGCATCCTGTCAGGTACTCGTACCTCCCATCCGTGGGCCCGCACACCCACGCTGCCATTGTGCCACTTAAAGATTTTTAAAAATTGAAACAGTGGCAGCATGCGGCGGAGACGGCAGGGGCTGCAGGCCCCATGATCTCCGTGGGCCCCGATGCACTGCACCAGCGATAGTTCCACCCCTGATATGTGCAACATATATGCTGGCCCTGCCCCTATGGTGACAAGACCATGCCCCCTTTTCAGCGCCAGTGCATGGGTCCTGACTGCTGTGTTGCAAAACTAAGGAGGTATGCTATTGGAAGTCTTTCTTGTCAGTCACACACGGAAAGCATCAGCCCCCTTACTAAGCATAATGAGGAGCCGCCCACTTGTTCTAATTCATCATTTAAATGCCATAGAATCCCTTTAACTTATCATTTACACATGTTCTGTGGCTGGTTATAAACAGGTGAAATGCTCAAATTGAACCAGGACCTGTGTAATTCATAGGTGTCCCGGATTATGGCAAAGAGATACATGACTTGAGGAGGGTAAGCTCATGCTTAGTGGTCCTCTAGTGAGGATATAGATAAATAATAAAAAAAATGGACATCATTTGAGTTTAAAATAAAATAAATCGGTTCCAGAACATTCAGAAAAGTTGAAACTTTGTCTAACAATATAAAATAAGTGGATGTGGAAACAGAAGAATAGGTATTTCTATCCACATACATCAGCCACACACGTACACGTATTAGCTGGTAGTAACCATTTATTGTAACACAAATGTATCCTTATATTGTATAGTCCCTGAAGCGAGTCTGTCTGTCTGTCCGTCGGACTGAGGGCCTTATTCTGGTTGGAGCGTCCGGGCCGTACGCGTACGTCCCGGGGTTTTTCACGATCTGCGCATGTGCAGATACGCTAATGCGCCGGCGCGAACACTCCACAACGCTTACGGCCGGTGTCTCAACGTGCGAAAAAACCTGTACGCGAGTGTACGGGTAATGGGGCGGCATAGGGGCGTGTTGATGGGAGCGGCCGAAATAATGAGGGAAAATGGGCGTAAATATGGGCGTACACGGGGGTGTGCACCAAAAATGAGCGGTGCTACTACCGCACGATCGACTAAGGCACCGTTCATTTCGGACACCAAACAGGCGGCCGCCAACCGCCAGCTCAAACCACCCCTACAGATACCGCATGCCAGCGTGCGCCTGAGTTGGCTAATTAACGCTGATTACTACTCAAACACATACACCTGAATGTAATAAGCAATGCTGCAGTCTATTAACTCCAAACCATGATTTCACTGCCTGCAAGCCACACATACAGCACTCAAACACATTGGAAGCTTATGTTTCTATACTTCTCCACATTTAAAGGTTTGTTTAATTTAAGGTAAGAATCTTTTTATACGCTAAGGTAGGTATTTGCTAAACAGACACATTCACTACCTGCTTTCATAGACTTTACGCAGTAGCACACTCAATCTACACAAGTCGACATGTGTCAACGTGTTCACTCTAATACTAACATAGGTTTTGTATTTCGGATACAATAACATAAACCACATCTAACACCTACAAAGGATGTTTCAGCAATGTTTGAAGCCCATGACCACTATTTTCCACACAATCTTTGTATAGTACCCAAAATAATGACCTGTACCACTATCTCATCTGCTATGATTTGGATTTGACTACACTCTGGATGTAAGATGCCACCAATCACATTATTGCACTCTCATCTCTCTAACAAAGGATTCCTACATCTGCTTATGACACTGTCAAATCATATATATTTAAAAAGTTATGCATGTTTGTTCACAAGCTAATTTATCATGTTTGGCCCATTCACACATCTTTTTTTAGGGAGGACACATATGCATTCCTACACAAATGTACCTTTTCACCCTTGTTTGTCTGCCTCACCCACTCCATGAGGAAAGCATTGTTCTGGACCTGCTTTTACCTACTACTGTAGGAGCTACCTCACCTGCACACAAACTGCTTTCTCACCTATTAAGTTGCTCTGCACATGTGCTGACACAAACTAATTAGCAGGGAAAAGTTGGATAGGAACATGGGAATGGCCATGGAGAGGGTTACACATGGGAAACTTCGACCACACTTCAACAAATGTTCAAAAATACCCTGGTCAGTAAGTACACATAAATCTAGTATTTGTTTCACACAAGAAATGACACATACCACAATTTAGATTTAATTTGTAAAATAAATTTATTTGCTGTTCAGCATCACAGCTTGACACTTTAATGTGAGAAATCAAATAAACAAATAAAATAGACACACAAATAATAAAACAGCCAGAACAAGAGGTTGCATATCTCCAAACATGTGTTACCCTGCAAATGCAATGGTGAAAGAAATGGGGACACCAGAATACGTACTGCAACAACCAGGGTGAATACTAAGCAAGATACACACCACCAAAAAAAAAATATCCTGCATTTGTAGAGGTCAAAATACGAACTTTCATGCCCATGGCACGCAAATGGATCGATGGGCAACTCAGGAAGCGGATGTCCAGTGCAATTTAAACCTTTGGGCTCCAACCACAGAGGAAGTGAACCAGGTCTCATTTGGGCCCTTTTTTGCCCCTTTTAGATGGGGCCTTGGGGACAGGGGCCTTTGGCTCAGCTGGCTTTCGGCGTCTTCCCCTAGTCGACACAGGAGGGTCAGCCGAGGTGGAAGGTTGGGGAGCAGCTTGGGGTGGGGCAGCAGATGGGGGATTGTCCCTTAGGGACCTGGCGGTGGACAGCTGCTCCGCAAGAAGTTCATTCTGGCGGCTGAGGTGTTGGCCAATGCTTAGCATGCCAGCCGCCAGAGTTTCATTAATGCGGTTCAAGGCCTCAACCTGCAGCTGGTTTGTGGCCTTCCACTCCGCCAGAAAATCCGCCACCTGCTGCTGACGGATCGCAGCATCCACCCCTTGCTGCTCGATCCTGTCCAGCGTCACCAACAGGCTCTCACTCCATGTCTCCTGTGGCTGGGGCTGGGGGCGACGTCTTGGTGGAGGCTGGACCACTTGCTCCACCTGTGCCTCTGCAGAGGAAGATGCTGCCGGTACATCCTGACTTTCTGCTTCTGCTAGGATAAGAATTGAAAACAATGTCACCATCACATACGCAATAAAAAATATCTTTCTAAATACAATGCATTACTGTGACTTACCATCAAAAGCAGCAGCAAAGACCTCCGCCGGGAGCTCACTGTCCATATTGGAGATCCCCCTGATCTCCCCCACATCGATCACGTCACAGGAGTCCAGCTCCAGGGGGGTATACTCCAAATGGTCAGGCATAGGACCGCTCCCGGTGGACATGCTGTGGTTGTACCGGTCAGTCATCTTCCTCTTCAGTGCACTTTTGAAGTCAGTCCACCTACAAGTTTAAAAATACAAATATCACCATGAGATATGTGCACCATTGTGCTACGTGTAGGGTTACCACCTAGTCCCTTTAATTCCGGACACATGTTACTTACACAGGTTCTGTGGCAGTTTAAAATTAGGTGAAGTGGAGTCTTGAAGTCAGCCAGCCACAGAACCTGTGTAATTAATATGTGTCCGGAATTAAAGGGACTATGTGGTACCCCTAGCTACGTGACATTTCCTAGTGTGGGTGATCTTATGTTTTTTTGCCATGTGTGGCCAAATATTTCGTTGATGGACAAAACCATGTGCACTGCAGGTGAGGCAGGTGTAAAACCCCACCCAAATCTGATTATCTCTGCACAAGTAACACCTGCCTCACCTGCAGTGCACATGGTTTTGTCCATCTAAGAAATATTTGGGCAGAAAGAGTGAACTAGAATAAGGGCCTCAGTTCCTGCTGGAGACTGCTGAAAAATTGCCCTGACAAACACACTAACCTTTTCTTCACCGCGTCCCAAGTTCTGACCACTGTTGACACCTGGTTCACTTCCTCTGTGATCTTGTCCCAAAGGTTTCTCCTTGCACTGGCACCCGGCTTCCTGGTTGCCAATTCAATCCATTCGCGTGCCCTGGGCACTAGAATTCGCATTTCGGCCTCTACAAATGCAGGGTTTCTCTTTCTGGTGGTGGTATCCTGCTCAGTCATCACCCTAGATGTTGCAGCACGTTTTCTGGTGGCCCCAGTTCTCTCACCATGCACCTGCTGGGTCACACCTGTTTGGAGAGATGCAACCTCTTGTTCTGGCTGGTTGCTTGGCCCTTGTGGAGCTGGTGGAGGTTCACCAGGGCCTGTTACTGAGGGGCCCGCTTGATCTTGCAGGCGACTCCTCTCTTGGGCCCTCCTTCTCCGCTCCTGTTCCCTCTTGTTCAGTGCATCAAGCAGGGATTGTGCTGTAGCTCTCTGCAGAGCGTCCTTAGCTGCAGAATCGTCTGAGTCAGACATGTTTACAGCAATTGTGGGCTGCATCTGACTGAATATTTATATGTTAATCTCCCGCCATGAACAAGGGGGCGTATATTTTTTCCCGCAAGGTAGATGCAAATTTACGCCGATATTTCCCGCCGATAATTCCCGCTTAAATTACGCAGGTCTCAACGCACCTGATCAATCACCTGTATATGCATATACACAGGTTGTGGAGCATTGTGGGCTACATCGTGAAATGTGTGCACCTGTCATTCCAATGATGAGTGTTGTCAGCTGGTATCTGTTGGAGTTCGTGTATGCCTTGTGAGTCACATTTCAAAACATCACGTTACAATGCTTTCCTTACATATGTAATGTGTAGGAAATTGTCATACAGCAACATGTTGCATTGTGGCCCTTTAAGCAGCGTAGTTATAAGTAGAGGGTTGCGTGTATTATTTTCCGCCTACTGTATATACAGTACTCCTCTCCATGCATATCGGTGTATCGTGCCCCCTTTAAGCAGCGTAGTTATAAGTAGAGGGTTGCGTGTATTATTTTCCGCACACTGTAAATACAGTACTTCTCTCTTCATTGAATGCATGCTGTTGGTTGTGGTGTGTGTATATCGGAACGGTCCGCGTAAGTTTCTATTCGCATCCAGTTTGTTAATGTAAGAAGGATTAATAAAGTTAATACCAAACAAACAATTTTTTACACCAATCAGCAAGCACCAAAAGTGATATATGTACCTGCAATTAATAACTGCGCCATTGCCACCATGACTTCAACCAGGGCTAGGGCGTTTTCTACCCAGGAGCTATTGGCCTTGGTTGAGGTCATGGACCGCCGCCTGGGGCCCAGGGGCCCATATGTGTCAAATAGGGAAAAGCGGCAGGCATACAATGCTGCCCGCCGGCTAATTTTCGCCAGGACCGGCGTGGATAGGAGCCTGGCTCAACTGGAGCGGCGCTGGTCGGACCTGCGCCGGCGGCAGCCAGTGTTGCTCAGCACACTTCGCCGCCATATTGCCCGATGTAAGTTTTTATTTACTAGTATGCCTGCGTTATTTTGCAAATGTTTTCTGTACTTTTTATAAATGTGTCCCTGAGTATGTGGGTGTATATGGGGTGTATATGGGGGTGTATATGGGTGTATAGGGGGTGTATAGGGGGTGTATATGGGGGGTATATGGGTGTATAGGGGGTGTATATGGGTGTATATGGGGTGTATAGGGGGTGTATATGGGGGTGTATATGGGTGTATATGGGTGTATATGGGGGTGTATATGGGTGTATAGGGGGTGTATAGGGGGGGGTTTAAGTAGTTGATCAGTTTTTGGGTGTAGGATATCAAATAGTTTGCATGATAAATGTCTGAAATTTCACAGCAATGATAATTTTGAAGGTTATGAGCATGACTAATGTGAATTTTTCTTTCCCCCTTTTTTATGAAACCCAATCTTCGATTTCTATGCCATCAACATGAACATTTCAGCACGGGCAAGGGCACGCATTGAAGCCCGGGAGCAGGCAGCCCGGGACCAGGCAGCCGAGGAGGAGGAGGAAGAGGAGGAGGAAGAAGAGGAAGAGGAAGAGGAGGAGGAGGAAGAGGAGGAGGAGGAAGAGGAGGAGGAGGAGGAGAAGAAAGAGGAGGAGGAAGAGGAGGAGGAGGAAGAGGAGGAGGAGGAGGAGAAGAAAGAGGAGGAGGAAGAGGAGGAGGAGGAAGAGGAGGAGGAGGAAGAAGAGGAGGAGGAAGAAGAGGAGACACAGGGTGCAGTTTGGACCCACACAATTTCCCCATCCCCTTCCCCCTCCACAACCCCCACCCCCTCCACAACCCCCCCCCCCCCTCCACAACCCCCACCCCCTCCACAACCCCCACCCCCTCCACAACCCCCCCCTCCCCAACCCCCTCCCCAATCCCCACCCCCTCCACAACCCCCCCCCCCTCCCCAACCCCCACCCACCCCCTCCCCACCCCATTTCCAACCCCCCTACACCTCTCCACCACCCACCCCCAAACCTCTCCACTCCCCACTCACACCCACTACCTCGGTCCAAACTCCAGGACCATCCCCCTTGCTCGTGACCCCCCCAACCACTGCACAGCCAACCAGCGGCGACCAGGATGGCTCAAGTAGCCGTAAGTAAATAATGTGTCTAATGTTGACCTACACATTTCTACACATAAACAATCACAACAACCACATATGTGTATCCAACATCAACATTAGTTGCAACATATCACTGCAGGCCGACCATGAGGTGTGTCCTGTCCTTCTCCAGGAACAAGGCTCCCCTTGGTGGTTTTTTTGAGTGTGGCCATGCCTCACCCCTTGAATAATTGACATAACAGTACATCCAATGAGATATCCGACATTAGTGGTGTGGTAGTTATGTGGCTCCAGGTGTTGGGTAACTCCAGTTCCCAGCATGATGTGCAACACAGGGCCGGATTATAATGGAGGCGCAAGGGGTCAGTGCCCCTGGGCCCCCCTCTAGCTAGGGGCCCCCTGTGGTTGTCATGTATTTTTTAAAAATAAAATGTTTAAGTTATGTTTTTTTTTTTTAGCTAAATGTTTTGTGCATGGGTGGGGTAGTGCTGCAGCTTGACCTATCTGCCAATGTGACAATGATTTATGGTGCTGAGCATCGGGAGCCAAGGCACACTGATTGCACAAGTGTGCAGTGCATTTCTGGGAGTTGACTAAGTCCCATGACACTTTGCACCAGAGGACAGAGGCTGAGAAGTTTGTGCTGAGCTCTGATTGGTGGAGCTCATTACATGCTTCTCAGGTCCATGGAGAACAGCAGCATCAGCTTAGTCATAGGAGGGTTTTTAATCAGAGGCAGCACTAGGACTGTGAGGTCTCCTCCAGAGTAAGGGGCAGAGGGACAAACACAGGCTTTTCATGTGGTGTGTGTATATATATATATATGGGGTCTATTATTATTCCGAGTGCCGCCAACCCCCTGTCTATATATATATATATATATATATATATATATATATATATATATATATATATATATATATATATATCCCCTGCAGGTAACCATTGACCAAGTTTATTCTGCCTTTACTCTATGTTTTGACAGTATAATATTCGCCCATGCAGTGTGCGGCCAGTAATGACAAGTGCAAGGGGGCCCCCCGCTCTAAAGTACCCCGGGCCCCCCAAAGGCTTAATCTGCCACTGGTGCAACTTAAATGTAGAGATTGTTTTGGTAATAGTGTGTGAGGCCATGCGGATGCATGCTTTACAAACATAGCTGTAGGCCTATAATTTGGACAGCAATGTCCTAAATTTAAAATACTAAGGAGTGCTTAAGCCACAACAATGTCATAACCCTTAAATAGCACAGGCTAATTGTGAGGTTAGAGGACAGTCCCCCAAAACCAAAGTACCAATTGGGATACAGCATACATTCATTGATGAAGGAGTAATTGAATTAATGTTATTTACTATGTACAGTATGTGTGTGTTAACATATTATTTTTTAGTACTGTGTTTACAGCAGACCCATCTTCAATGTAGTTTCTAAATGTATGTGCCCTTCACACATAACTCTGAACTTTTTATTATGTACAAATACAACAAACATTTGTGTATGTTATATATTAATTTTTTGTTTTATCCCTTCATTACAGACACTGAACAGCAGCAGGAGGAGGTGGCAGCCCTAATACGGGAGATCATGCTGACCCTCGTATACCTCCAGCTCCTTTTTGGCCTTCTGGAGGCCCGCCTTTAATTTTTTATTTATCCCACCCCCTTTTTATTTTTGTATAAAATAAAAGTTTGATTACAGTTCGAAATTGCCTGTGTTTTTAATAATAAATATGTTAGAGGGCGTGTAAGGGTAGGTACATACAGATGTGTACTGTAAGTTATACTTGTCATTTGAGGTGAGGGGTAATGATTGATGTGTGAATGTGTGTGTTTTTGAGTAAAATAACACATAGTGAAAATGCATGAATGTTTAATGTTGTTCGATTAAAACATCACACATAACATCAGGGTAGGTATACATGTTACACATTTTGGACAAAGTAATTACGGACATAATTTAGTACATATACAGAAACACCAACATAACTTGATTTAAAAGTAACAGCAATATGGGGACACATAGATAGTGATTAAAATGCCACATTAGAACATAACAAATATACATGTAATGTGGGTTCAAATGTAGTTTTATTAGGTCTTTATTAAGGTAGACAATTGAGTTAATAGAAAACAATAATTGAATAACAAATAGATTAATTAATCAATTGTCAGATTAGTAGTTGAGAGGCAAGATTTGCAGGTCCATATATGTGAAGGGTATGCCAGCGTGCACGGACGTACGCTCACTCTCACGAGCGGTGACATAAGCTGAGTTTTCCATTGAAAACAATAGGGACCCGTCCGTGCAAACTGGCGTACGCTCAGATCTCCGCAAGAAGTCGGTGGGGAGACGGAGTAAAGACGGCCGTACACGGCGCCGTACGCTCAGTTGTACGCCTGTTGTCGGAGTGCAAGGGCTGACCCGTCCGCGTACGTTGCCGTACGCTCATTTGTACGCCACTCCCCTTCTACGGTATTTCTGGCCGTACGTAAGCGGCTGATTTGTGGGTGGACTTAACCCCAACGGCCGCGTACGGCTAGCGTGCGGTAATAGTGAACGTACGCACGTTTGGCCGCTCCAACCAGAATAATGCCCTGAATGCGCTAATCCCCATCTCTCTATCCCGTATGGTGGTGGAGCACAATGAGTTTATCACAACCAACCAATCAGAATGCACTATGCAAATGAGTGGCTGGAAACATCACAGCCGGGCTGCACATCCCTTAACACAGCAAGTGGCAGCAACACAGGGCCACAGAGATGCCCGGAGCAGGGAGGGCTCTCCCCACCACTCGCTGCACAGGGGCAACATCCAGGGGGCTGCAACAGTGACAGCAATTATAAGCACCGCACAGAATGTCACATGCCCCGCACACAGATCCTCACAGTGTCACACACCCAGTAGGATGCAGCATCCTCACGCCGCCACATGTACCGGCGTCTGGCAAACAGAATCCCCGGTTAGGTGTCTTGCGCTGTCCGCCCCGTATCCAGCAATAGCATCAGCTCTGCCTGGAGAGAGGAGGAGGAAGGAGCACTAGGGGAGTGGTGGCAGCTTGTATTTTTGTGTGCGTACTGAAGGGTGGGGGGACAAAAGAAGCTGATGGCTGGGCTGCGGGACCCCCTTTGAGCTGCCGCTATCTTGCGCATACAAATGTTTTATTGAACATGTGATAATAATACAATAAATGTTTATAAATCTAATTATATCAAAAGGTGAATTAGGCCCTTATTCAGATCTGATCGCAGTACAAAAATTTTCTCAAAATGAGCAAAACCATGTGCACTGCAGGTGGGGCAGATGTAACATGTGCAGAGGGAGTTAGATTTGTGTGACTCATTTTGTTTCTGTGCAGGGTAAATACTGGCTGCATTATTTTTACACTGCCATTTAGATTTCATTTTCAACACACCCCTCCCAAATTTAACTCTCTCTGCACATGTTACATCTGCCCCACCTGCAGTGCACATGGTTTTTCCTATTTGGAGAACAAATTTGTTCTGCGATCAGATCTGAATAAGGGCCTTAGTCTGGACGTGTCCTTCCCGGTCAGTTTTACTAGCGCAGTGGACAAAATCATTTGCTAAGAAAGGGTCTCAGTCTCCCAACTAAACAATTGTTTTAGATTCTGAAATCAGAAGTGGAACCTGCGACATTACACGAAGGAAAGATCAGTCGCTATTTCTGTAAGAAAACAATATACCTTTTGAGATGCAACGAGTCAACAGAAGCCGCATCGAAAGCAAGACTAATAGTTTTTTATTGACATTCCCGTCAAAATGTGCATGTGAGACGATCAATTTGGTTTTCATTGTGTGTCCGTGAGTCCTGAGCGGGAACAGCCTGTACCCTGCTTTGTGTGTGCATTTACCCTTTTATTGATTCTAAATTAAACACAGAACTTTAATTTATATGAAGTGAGATCGGCGAGGGAAAATACGCTGCAAAACATTCCTAGAAAGATCCGATCGAAGGCGGTGATTCAGCCACGCATATTTCCTACCTAAGCATGTGACTGGTTACTATAGTGTAAGCTGGATAATATCAAATTATTGTCTATTTGTCACAAGACTTCAACATAATGAGTCGGATACACAGTGAATATTTACTGAGAGTGCGCTTAAAAAATTAACGAACGTCTCGACTCCATTCACAATTTGCACAAAGGACTCCACCCCCTCTGCGTTGAAGCGTTAGAACAAATCGGAGGCTATTGTTTTCCTTGCCTCTTTATTCTGGTCGGCCAACAATTTTGGTACCCAGTGTGCACTAACTTTGGAGTAGCCCAGTTTTTCAATAATGTCCTTCACATTGGCTTAACCAATGAAAATCATTCGACTCAATTGATCAGTTGTTACTCGGCGGTCACCACAAATTATCTTGTCGACTCGTTTCACTTTTTGATCTGGTCGCTAGATTACACACTGATTAATATAGGGGTTTCTTTGTGCGGTGATCTTCTCCCGTATCTCCCTCAGACCACCTTCAGTGCGAACATGTATCGACCAGGCCTTTACAGGGAACAATATACCCACAAAGTGCACTGACCTGTTAGTAGTGCCCTATATACATATCAAAAGAAACCTTGAGAAGATCACCGTACAAAGAAACCTCTATATGAATATAGGGATCAGAACCAAGGTCAGTGTGGTATGTGTACATCTAGCAACCAGATCAAAAAAGGAAAAAAGGCGTTCAAGATCTTTCTCCCTAAGTGGTGCCCACATCAATGGATTGCTATATTATTATATTAATACTGTATAGGTGGGGGTACAGCGCCAGTGATCACCTTATTTTTTGTCTGGATCGTTTTGTGGATGTGGTACATCCGTGGTGTGTCATACTGCAGGCCACAGTTCCTGGGGCGCAGTCATTATCCTGTATCCATTTGTTTTCACTATCTTGTCGACACAATGGATGTTGCATTTTGTCACTGCAGGCACTGTCCTGCCGCCACGCTTCTCATCAGCCAGCTGTGTTTCCCCTTCAGCTTCTGTACAGTGACAGACCCATCGTCTAGCAGTGCTCACTGTTGCATCCCCATAAAACTTGTTCACCCTTTCATGAATGCGAATGGGCACTTCACCTTCTGCATTCAGGAATTCTATCACAGCATTATACGTACGTCCATGTCAGCCATTTTCTCAAATGATGCAGTGCTGCCACTGTTGACTTAAGAAGCTGTCACTACAGTGAACTGTACACAAAGGTTTATATAAGGAGAACAAAAATAGGGGGCATTAATGTTCTGCCTGACCGTCGTACATACAGGTGGGCTGAACGCTACTACAGAGCAATGAATGCAATTAAAATCACATAGCTTATGTAAGGCCTTTGCAGTGTGCTTTACATATATATAGGGTTGCCACCGCTCCAGGATTTCCTGGATTCTCCTTGAATTGGTGGCAACCCTCCAGGACATTTTTGCAGTCTCCCGGATTCCAGGATTCTCCCGGAATCTGGGTGACTTTGAAAGCCTCCACAGCCTCCCAACTGAGTGTGCACACTGTCAGAGGCATAGGAAGGGTGGTTTCGGCGGAGCAGGAGCTCCGGGTGCCAGAAAAGCCACAGGGCATGCACAGTGTGTCTCCAGAACTTGCGAGTTGCTGTCCGCCCCTCAGCTCCCTCCACCTCCAGAAATATTTACACTGGGCCATGGGAGAGGAGAGGACGGAGGAGCACTGTGCAGCCAACAGCTTAGGATGCTGCAGCAGCGCTTCCTCCCAAACTGAGCCTCAGAGGAGAGGTAAACCGGCTGTTACTGTGTATGAATCCCAGGGGCACTCTGTGCTGTTAGCTGAGGAAATGGTGAGGCCAGTGTTGTGGGGGGATATGTGTGTGTGGACGGTCAGTGTTTGGAGCAGATATGCATGTTAGAGAAGTGAGGGGGTGGGGGAGGTTGCTGTGAAGTTGTTGTCACTGGTGTCAGGGTGAGGGGAGGATGTATGAGGTATCTATGTGTAGGAGTTGTCAGTAGGAAAATGTGTTATTAAATGTGGGACTTCAATACATGTCTGTATTAGAGGCCACGCCCACTTTTCTGAAGAGGACACGTCCGTTTACAAAGCCATGCCCACTTTTCCGGGAGCACGTGCATACATGAAGGGGGGGGGAATCTCCAGGAATCGAAGATGCCTGAGGTGGCAATCCTATTTACATACCAGCCCAGCCGCAGGTGCCTCCATGATTGAGGGTACTTAATTGAAGCTAAGGTTCCACCTTTATATTTGCAGATTCCCAGATGGCCAAAGGGCATCTTATATACAATACCTTAGATCCTCCTAATGACTACTTATATACCGCAGTCCTACCCTCTGTTAGGAGCCATTATTAATGGCTCATTCCTGTCTTGTCTATTGTGTTCTGTTTGTCTGTGTTGGTATTTGACTCTCTGGTGGCCTCCAGTGGTGGGTCTGTGCCATTGCAGCCCAGTCTCCTGGGAACTAATTTATTCACAAGTCACAGGTAATGGCCTCGTTATCCCTGCTGGAAGTTGGGCTGGATCTGCCACAGCTAATAAGGGTTATTGGCCAGCACTACCCGGCCAGTTATAGTTCTCAGTCCTCAGTACTAGTCTGGTTGTCTTGGCTCCTGCTCCAGAGTGTTCCCAGTCTCAGCCCTTGTATCCAGTGTCATGTGTGCTTCTAGAGCCTCAGCTAGTGTGTTCCTGGTTCCAGTGCCACAGTCCTGCTTGCCTGTCTATCAGCCCATCAGTCTGTCTGTCTGCTACAGAACCCATGGGCTTGTCCATCCTCATCTCAGGTAAATCAGGGGATACTGTACTTGTCTTTTATATTTATCTTTCCAGAGTCACCTTGTGCATTGTTGCATCTCAGCTATTATTATCCTATTTATTACAGTATCATCTTGTGTATTGTTACACTTGGTCATTTGTATTAGTGTGTCACCTTTTGAGCATTGTTGCTCCCCTGGGGACTCTGGGGTACCCCAGCCTGTGTGTCTCTCTAGTCAGCTTTCCTCTTGAACTCTCCTTGCCTTGGCGAACACAGTGTTTCACGTAAGGCCTGGCGACATTGGGGTTGGAGCTGGCATAACCAGTTCTTCAAACACATTTGTAAAGGTGAAGACTAGCACCGCACGTGTCCGTCAACCGCAAGGAGAGGCAACAGAGTCAGGGGTCAGGTTTGGTGGTACCTCCCCTCATGCCCCATTATATGCATCAAATGCCCCGCACTTATATATGTCATAAATTCCTCACACTAGCTTATATGACAGTCCAGGTACTCCGACATTGTTGCAACGACACACCAAACCACACCACACACACCATACAATAATAGGCATCAGTCCGCAAGAGACTTCCATAGAGCAACAACAACACAGCAGTAAAATTCTGATATATCAATGTCAGTAACCCATTCTGGGGTTTCTGATCAGTGCTGCCACGGTAAGGACCCGGTGGTGAGTTTGCGAACATAAGTGTCAGATCTCGTAAACTAATTTCTCATTGTGTTTGTTACAGATTTGTTTTAGTAAGGACAAACTTTCATAACCACCGTCTCTGTGTTTTGTGTCCGTGTAGGGCATTGCGATGCTGCTGTCATCGGTGTTAATGAAGCGCAGGCTTATTTGTTTTACATGTCCCTTCATGGGGGTGGTATTACATTGCTACTGCAGGTACTAGATCACGTAGACACCCCCCTATCCTCCAACGCTCACTCTATTTACATCATGCTTTACCCTGACATTTCCTGTTTTCCTGAACTTTCGGTTCTAATGAGATTTTCAGAATCTGACCTTTCGGAGATAATATGCAAAGAATATGACAAACAGTGGGGTTTATTTTCTGAGGAATAAACTGTCTTATTTACAGTACAACAAACTTATCTTATGAATTTTATTATGCCTAATTCAGAGATGTTTTCCTGCAGTATATGGCCTATTATCTGTGGTTTCTTTGGCCTCTATCATTTGCGCAGTACAGAAGCTGAATGTGACTCACCAGGCCAGTGACATTGGGAGACAGGGACAGGTAATAGATAACAGGTACTGTAACAGGGAGAGGCATTGGGAGACAGGGACAGTGTTAGCAAAGTAACCTGAGCGCAGCTGACACTCCGGTTCGGGTTTTTGCTGTTGCAGTGGTGACAGGCAGTCTGTTCACAGCAGGGAATCCGGCACTGGTTTTGTGCTCACAGTCTGTGATGTCTGAGTGGGGCGTGGCAGCACCTGCTATACAACCCTTCCTCTCAGGCTAGGCAGGTGCTGCAGAATCCTAGTCAGATAGCCAGTCAGCCTTGTCCTGTGCCTAGTTAGTTTCTAGCAATTGTATTGTATGTTGATTACAGTAATATAGGTCTTGGAGTTTGTGTCTTTGCACCTTGATCCAGACCTAGCGTAATCAGGAGTTGTGACTGTAACTGCTGGGTCTCTGTACCACCTTGTGGATCCAGCTAGGTTGCTGTTACACTCCCTCATTTCCTGTGTTACCTCTCTCACTGTGCAGCACTCACTGGTGTCTGCTTGGTGGCAGCTAACTGAACCTGTGTGCTGCAGGTGAGCTCAGGTCCTGATATCTTACCCTTTCCCTCAGTGCAGAGCCCACGGGTTTCAGCTTGGTGGCAGCTAGCTGAACCCATGTACTGCAAGCGAGGGGTACAGGTTTAGGATATTTTCCTATGGTCTTCTTCATCTCTGACCTAGGTATCTATAGGCCTCCCTCTGTAGTACCCTGTTGGGACTGGGGTTGCCTATAGCACCAAGTACATTCACATGTCGAAGCATTACACCAAGCGGTACTTGTTTCCTAGCAAGGCGCCTGCGATTTTGATTGTATCCACCGGGTCCAAAAAAACGCGTAGATTGCATCGCATGCAACCAAATCGCATGCAATGCGTTCGACACGATCGATGCGATTTTTACATTGGAACCAATGTAAAATGGTCCCTAAGACCCGATTTTACATTGGGCCCAATGTTACATGCCCCCCAGACCCCAATTTTCATTGTATACCCACCCTGATGGGTCAAATGCCCCCATTGTTAACACCACCCCATGATGAACGGCGATGGTACGCATCATCCGACCTTTTCATACCCCCACATCCACGTTGGTGTGGAGTTGATTTTATATAGTGTGACGAGCGCAGCGAACCACCGAACCCGAAGCATAGCGAGCCCTGCGAGGGGACGCGCATTACCTCACAGGTATTACGCGTCCCCTCGCCACGCTTCGGGCTTGGTGGCTCGCTGCGCTCGCCACACTATATAAAATCAACTCCACGCCGACGTGGATAGTGGAGGTATGAAAAGGTCGGAGGACGCGTACTGCCGCCCCTCGCGGGCTCGCCACGCTTCGGGTTGCCGTTCATCGTGGGGTGGTGTTAACAATGGGGGGCATTTCTCATGTAAAATACCCATAAGGGTGGGTACACAATGAAAAATCGGGTCCATTGGCCCATTTAACAGTGTTCCCTATGTAAAATCGCGTCCATCCCATCGGTCGCATCGCATGCCTTAACTTAAGGCATGCGATGGACGCGATTTTTTCATTTTCGGGGAAAAGGCTAAAAATAGCCCTAAAATCGCATCGGTCGCATCCATCGCATACCTTAAGTTAAGGTATGCGATCACCTACGACGGGCACCGTGCTAGGAAACAAGTACCCACCAAGCTCCACTATATGTATCTCTCCTGTTACCGGAGAGGTACTTATTCTCTGATACTGGGATACGCTCTATCCATTGGGCTCTCATCTTCCCAGCCCCTACCTGTGCCTGTGAGTTCTCCCAGTATCCTCTCTGTGTATTGTGTGTATGTACCCAGTCTGTTTTAGTGTTAGTATTTGATCACTACTGATGTTTGCACTGTTCCTATGTCTCTGTGAGTCTGCCTAGCACTGCCCCTGTGTCACCGTCCGTGGTCCTCTCCACGGTATCTAGTTTGTGCACTCCCAGGTGCATTCATACTGCCAAGTGGTATAACAGACAGGTAATAGATAACAGGTACTGTAACATGGAGAGACAATAAGTAACAGGGAGAGGCATTGGGAGACAGGGACAGGCAATAAGTAACATGGAGAGGAATTGGGACACAGGGACAGGCAATAAGTAACAGGGAGAGGCATTGGGAGACAGGGACAGGCAATAAGTAACAGGGAGAGGCATTGGAAGATGGGAACTTGCAATAGATAATAGGTACTGTAACAGGGAGAGGCAATAAGTAACCGGGGGAGGCATTGGAAGACAGGTACAAGCAATAGGTAACAGGAAGAGGCAATAAGTAACATTAAACAAGGAGAGGCAATAAGTAACAGGGAGAGGTATTGGGAGACAGGGACAGGAAATAGGTAACAGGGAGAGGCATTAGTAACAAGTAAAAGGGAGAGATAACAAGTAAAGGGAGAGGCATTGGGAGCCGGGGACAGGCAATAGGTAACAGGGAGGGGCATTGGGAGACGGGGACAGGCAATAAGTAACAGGGAGAGGCATTGGGAGCCGGGGACAGGCAATAGGTAACAGGGAGAGGAATTGGGAGACGGGCATGCAATAGGTAACAGGGAGGGGCATTGGGAGCCGGGGACAGGCAATAAGTAACAGGGAGAGGTATTGGGAGACAGGGACAGGAAATAGGTAACAGGGAGAGGCATTAGTAACAAGTAACAGGGAGAGATAACAAGTAAAGGGAAAGGCATTGGAAGACAGGGACAAGCAATAGCACTGGTGTAACTATAGCACCGCAGCCCCCGCCACCGCAGGGGGGGGGGCGCTGTGCATATGGGGGTGCCGGGGGCTGCGGTGCTATAGTTACACCTCCCCCCAATCCCCCGCAGGCTTACCTATTTCGCTGGTCCCGGCGGCTCCGTTCTTCTGCTGAGGACCACCACAAAATGGCCGCCCCCATATAGCACGCAGTTCTCTGAAACTATCTGCTGTATGGGGGCGGCCATTTTGTGGTGGTCCTCAGCAGAAGAACGGAGCCGCCGGGACCAGCGCGAAAGGTAAGGCTGCGGGGGATTGGGGGGGCTTTGAATGGGCGGCGGGGGGGGCGCCCAAAACATAGCTACGCCGCTGAGCAATAGGTAACAGGAAGGGGCATTGGGAGCCGGGGACAGGCAATAGGTAACAGGGAGAGGAATTGGGAGACGGGCATGCAATAAGTAACAGGGAAAGCATTGGGAGACAAGGAAAGGCATTGGTAGACAGGGACAGGCAATAGGAAACAAAAAGAGGCATTGGGAAATAGGCAATGAGTGAAAGGGAGAGGAAGAGGGTAACAGAAAGAGGGTTTAAGGGGGAGGCAATGGGTGACAGGGATATTTGTGTACCTTACATTAATCTTCTTCCCTCTATTGATAGATGCCCAAACACGAAGGTCTGTCATGTCCCATCTGTACCTATGTCAAATGCTTTGGATATTCTGCAACCTACAGTAACTTCTGTCCCTGTTTGTCCTGGTGCTAACTGGTCTCATTTTATCTGCATTTACCAGCAGGGGCATTAAATCTACCCCCGGTGGCAGCAATCCCCCTGTCTTGTAAATGCCCAGCTCCTGTACTTACCCTGCTTTTCTGTGTATAACCAGAGACAGTATCTGTCCCGGATAGGCTGCCATACGGGTTCTGTGCTGAGAGTATGGCAGGAGTACTACAGTCACTGTCTGCATCCAGCACAATGAGATATCGGGGCCAAAACTGGGATTTCTGGTGCCCAAGGCGAGGCAGTAATTTGGTTTGTCTGCCCCACACCCCCTGAAAACCCCGCCACCACAATAAAATAATTACAAATATTAGAAAATATGGCACTATATATATATATATATATATATATATATCTATATATATCTATATATAGATATATATCTACATATATCTATATATATCTATATATATATAGATATATATATATCTATATATAGATATATATAGATATATATATATATATATTTATATATCTATATATATATACTATCTTTCTTACCTCTCTGGTGTCGTCCTACTCAGGCCTCCTCTACCACCACCTGCAGGCTCAAAGCCAGCGCCTAAGTCGTTTGACCCCTTTGCCCCACTCCTTATTGCGGTCTCAGTACCAGATTCTCTAAGCTTCAAAAGTGATAAAATGGAGAGTGATAGACAGCCAGCCAATCAGCTCCTGTCTGACATTTTTCGAACACAGTCTATGACATTGCAGGTAGCAGCTGATTGGCTGGCTGTCTATCACTCTCCATTTTATCACTTTTGAAGCTTAGAGAATCTAGCCCTCAGAGATTTATTCTGGAGCAAAGACTGATTGCACTCAGGACACATGTAAGACAAACAGTCCCAGTGTCCCCTCACTCTCAGGACACGTGTAATACAGACAGTCCCGGCGTCCCCTCACTCTCAGGACACGTGTAATACAGACAGTCCCGGAGTCCCCTCACTCTCAGGACACGTGTAATACAGACAGACCCGGCGTCACATCACTCTCAGAACACGTGTATTACAGACAGTCCCGGCGTCCCCTCACTCTCAGGACACGTGTAAAACAGACAGTCCCGGTGTCCTCTCACTATCAGGACACGTGTAATACAGACAGTCCCGGAGTCCCTTCACTCTCAGGACACGTGTAATACAGACAGTCCCGGCGTCACATCACTCTCAGAACATGTGTATTACAGACAGTCCAAGGGTTCACCTCACTCTCAGGGCACGTGTGATACAGACAGTCCCGGCGTCCCCTCACTCTCAGGGCACGTGTGATACAGACAGTCCCGGTGTCCCCTCACTCTCAGGACACGTGTAATACAGACAGTCCCGGCGTCCCCTCACTCTCAGGACACGTGTAATACAGATCATCCCGGTGTCCCCTCACTCTCAGCACACGTGTAATGCAGACAGTCCCGGCGTCCCCTCACTCTCAGGACGCGTGTAATACAGACAGTCCCGGCGTCCCCTCACTCTCAGGACGTGTGTAATACAGACAGTCCCGGCGTCCCCTCACTCTCAGGACGCGTGTAATACAGACAGTCCCGGCGTCTCCTCACTCTCAGGACGTGTGTAATACAGACAGTCCCGGCGTCCCCTCACTCTCAGCACACATGTAATACAGACAGTCACGGCGTCCCCTCACTCTCAGGACACGTGTAATACAGACAGTCCCGGCGTCCCCTCACTCTCAGGACACGTACAGTATAATACAGACAGTCCCGGCGTCCCCTCACTCTCAGGACACGTGTAATACAGACAGTCCCGGCGTCCCCTCACTCTCAGGACACGTGTAATACAGACAGTCCCGGCGTCCCCTCACTCTCAGGACGTGTGTAATACAGACAGTCCCGGCGTCCCCTCACTCTCAGCACACATGTAATACAGACAGTCACGGTGTCCCCTCACTCTCAGGACACGTGTAATACAGACAGTCCCGGCGTCCCCTCACTCTCAGGACACGTATAATACAGACAGTCCCGGCGTCCCCTCACTCTCAGGACACGTGTAATACAGACAGTCCCGGCGTCCCCTCACTCTCAGGACACGTGTAATACAGACAGTCCCAGCGTCCCCTCACTCTCAGTACACGTGTAATACAGACAGCCCCGGCGTCCCCTCACTCTCAGTACACATGTAATACAGACAGTCACGGTGTCCCCTCACTCTCAGGACACGTATAATACAGACAGTCCCGGCGTCCCCTCACTCTCAGGACACGTGTAATACAGACAGTCCCGGCGTCCCCTCACTCTCAGGACACGTGTAATACAGACAGTCCCGGCGTCCCCTCACTCTCAGTACATGTGTAATACAGACAGCCCCGGCGTCCCCTCACTCTCAGTACACGTGTAATACAGACAGTCCCACGTCCCCTCACTCTCAGGACACGTGTAATACAGACAGCCCCGGCGTCCCCTCACTCTCAGTACACGTGTAATACAGACAGTCCCGGCGTCTCCTCACTCTCAGGACATGTGTAATACAGACAGTCCTGGTGTCCCCTCACTCTCAGAACACGTGTAATACAGACAGTCCCGGCGTCCCCTCACTCTCAGTACACGTGTAATACAGATAGCCCCGGCGTCCCCTCACTCTCAGTACACATGTAATACAGACAGTCACGGTGTCCCCTCACTCTCAGGACACGTGTAATACAGACAGTCCCGGCCTCCCCTCACTCTCAGGACACGTATAATACAGACAGTCCCGGCGTCCCCTCACTCTCAGGACACGTGTAATACAGACAGTCCCGGCGTCCCCTCACTCTCAGGACACGTATAATACAGACAGTCCCGGCATCCCCTCACTCTCAGGACACGTATAATACAGACAGTCCCGGCGTCCCCTCACTCTCAGGACACGTGTAATACAGACAGTCCCGGCGTCCCCTCACTCTCAGGACACGTGTAATACAGACAGTCCCGGCGTCCCCTCACTCTCAGGACACGTGTAATACAGACAGTCCCGGCGTCCCCTCACGCTCAGTACACGTGTAATACAGACAGCCCCGGCGTCCCCTCACTCTCAGTACACGTGTAATACAGACAGTCCCACGTCCCCTCACTCTCAGGACACGTGTAATACAGACAGCCCCGGCGTCCCCTCACTCTCAGTACACGTGTAATACAGACAGTCCCGGCGTCTCCTCACTCTCAGGACATGTGTAATACAGACAGTCCCGGCGTCCCCTCACTCTCAGGACACGTGTTATACAGACAGTCCCGGCGTCCCCTCACTCTCAGCACACATGTAATACAGACAGTCACGGTGTCCCCTCACTCTCAGCACACATGTAATACAGACAGTCACGGTGTCCCCTCACTCTCAGGACACGTGTAATACAGACAGTCCCGGCGTCCCCTCACTCTCAGGACACGTATAATACAGACAGTCCCGGCGTCCCCTCACTCTCAGGACACGTGTAATACAGACAGTCCCGGCGTCCCCTCACTCTCAGGACACGTGTAATACAGACAGTCCCAGCGTCCCCTCACTCTCAGTACACGTGTAATACAGACAGTGCCGGCGTCCCCTCACTCTCAGGACACGTGTAATACAGACAGTCCCGGTGTCCCCTCACTCTCAGGACACGTGTAATACAGACAGTGCCGGCGTCCCCTCACTCTCAGGACACGTGTAATACAGACAGTCCCAGCGTCCCCTCACTCTCAGTACACATGTAATACAGACAGTCACGGTGTCCCCTCACTCTCAGGACACGTGTAATACAGACAGTGCCGGCGTCCCCTCACTCTCAGGACACGTGTAATACAGACAGTCCCAGCGTCCCCTCACTCTCAGTACACATGTAATACAGACAGTCACGGTGTCCCCTCACTCTCAGGACACGTGTAATACAGACAGTCCCGGCGTCCCCTCACTCTCAGGACACGTGTAATACAGACAGTCCCGGTGTCCCCTCACTCTCAGTACACGTGTAATACAGACAGTCCCACGTCCCCTCACTCTCAGGACACGTGTAATACAGACAGCCCCGGCGTCCCCTCACTCTCAGTACACGTGTAATACAGACAGTCCCACGTCCCCTCACTCTCAGGACACGTGTAATACAGACAGCCCCGGCGTCCCCTCACTCTCAGGACACGTGTAATACAGACAGTCCCGGCGTCCCCTCACTCTCAGTACACGTGTAATACAGACAGTCCCGGCGTCCCCTCACTCTCAGTACACATGTAATACAGACAGTCCCGGCGTCTCCTCACTCTCAGGACACGTGTAATACAGACAGTCCCGGCGTCCCCTCACTCTCAGGACACGTGTAATACAGACAGCCCCGGCGTCCCCTCACTCTCAGGACACGTGTAATACAGACAGTCCCGGCGTCTCCTCACTCTCAGGACACGTGTAATACAGACAGTCCCGGCGTCCCCTCACTCTCAGGACACGTGTAATACAGACAGTCCCGGTGTCCCCTCACTCTCAGCACACGTGTGATACAGACAGTCCCGGCGTCCCCTCACTCTCAGGACACGTGTTATACAGACAGTCCCGGCGTCCCCTCACTCTCAGAACACGTGTAATACAGACAGTCCCAGCGTCCCCTCACTCTCAGGACACGTGTAATACAGACAGTCCCGGCGTCCCCTCACTCTCAGGACACGTGTAATACAGACAGTCCCGGTGTCCCCTCACTCTCAGCACACGTGTGATACAGACAGTCCCGGCGTCCCCTCACTCTCAGGACACGTGTTATACAGACAGTCCCGGCGTCCCCTCACTCTCAGAACACGTGTAATTGTGGCAATCCACTCTGAGTGCCCCTGTGCCCTCAAAAAGGTTTAATGGCAGCCAATGCTGCTATTAGGAAAGACTGCAGCTTCATAGACACTTCAGGGATGTGAGGGGTTAACAGACCCAGCTCACATCCACGTGCAGAGAACCTGACACCCCCCTGATTAGCTGACTGAGGGAGCGTGAGGAGGAACTGAAACTGAAACTGTTGAGAGGGAAGACACTGCCAGAGAGGAGACACTGTGTAGTGAGTGTCCAGTAGCCAGAGCTGGGCAGCGTGAAGTGCAGCAGCCAGGAGAGACTAAGAGAGGAGCTGCAGCACACAGCCACAGACCCAAGGCAGTGATTGATAGCCGGTGCCCGGCTGGAAGGGGAAGACAGAGAGAGAGAGACAAGCATCAAAGCAGAGCAGTGACCCCACAGACCCTGGATGCTAGAGACAGCTGCTGAGAGGAAGCAATCGTTACTGGCTGGAGCCAGCATCAGCAGCAGTAATCACAGGTACCCAGTCCCCCTTGGCTGACCCACCCATGTGCCAGCCTGCGTAGAACCCAGCTGAGGCCCAGTTCCAGGGACACCCCTAACCCAGCACCTGGAGAGAAGGAGGCCCCTTGAGAGACTCCCTTGGTGAAAGCTCCCTATTTTGCATAGTGCTTCCAAAGCCTGTTGTTACCTGAGTACAGGAGGTTACCCCAGGAAACGGGAATCTGCCTGCCCCCTCTTTCATGGGGATTGTTTTGTGAGTTACCCTGTTGTGGGTCTATGTAGATAAGTGTGCACACTGTTAGGGCCTAATTCAGAGTGAGGATATATTTCGTCGTGGGACCGTTATTGATCTTAGGAACTGTGTGTTGGACCTGAGACTGTAATTATAGGGTGTGCAGCACCACCTTGTGGACATTCTTTATTAATACTGTACAGTTATTTTTGTGATACCAGTTTTTACATAATTCTCTTTATCTTTGTCTTTATTGTAATATCTTGCTGATTGTCATTATGGTGCCTGTCATTTCATGTTAGATTGTTTATTGCTACGGTACCGTAGGTAGGAATGCTCATGACCAGTACAGTCTGACCCTTGAAACGGACTGAGGTGGTCATTGGTTACTAGTTAGTGTTGCAGAGATATTCATTCATTCATACAGTCGTTATTGTAAGTGTGATGTTTACGCAGTTATGTGAGGAAAGAGCAGCAGGATTGCACTACGTATTCTTTAAATAAATTTCAGTTGCTGCTAAATGTTTAGCGTTGTCTTCTGTGGGTCCCTTGGGTTGTGCCGTTCCCTGCCACAGGTTCCCCAGCAGAAGCCGCGAAGAATCCAGAAGCCGCCGCCGTCACCAGCTCCAGATTAAGGTACGCCATCTTGCACCACACCGTACAGGGGCACTGTCACACTTGGCGTCACGAACAGGATTGCACAAGACCCCTGTGAACGGCAAGATGTGGCGATCGCAGTACACAGAACCGCAGGAGATGCGAAGAACCGCCACTCCACCACCCCAAGCCAATCAGAACGCGATTGGGGCCATCATCGGAGCGATGACCGAAATGACCAGGATGATCCGTGAGATGCGTCAGGAATGGGCGGAGGATGAAAAGGAAAGACAGCGACGTGAATGTGGCGGAAGGCGCAGACAGAAGCGGAATCCCCCATGGAGGTCAGGACAACTACCCACTGACCGAACCAATGTATGCCCACAGACCACGAGAAGACACGGGAGAGGCGGTCCACCGGCAGTGTTCCAGAATACGACGAGAGTGTCCTGTGGAATGCAGATGACCGATAGGCCGCAAACTGGCCCAAGAAGGATCACAGGTCGTGTCCTGTGGTTTGATGTGCCACGCGGATATGGATACATTAGACGTGCGGATACTGGGCGGAGCGTCTATGTCCATTACACCGCAATACAGAATGAAGACCCCCAGAATTGCTTTCGGAGCCTGAGCGATGGTGAAGCCGTCGAATTCGAATTAACAAGCGGGAAGAAAGGCACCAAGGCCGCAAAAGTGACAGGGCCGAATGGAACACCGGTGCTGCGCAACAGACACGCCCCAGAACAGCATTGGCACTACCCACACCGTAAAGAGCCTCCACCTTACCACCAATACAGCGGAAGTAGAGCTGAACCGAGAGAGGTCAAGCAGAAAAATAAAAGGGTGAACACCAATCCTCCTAGACCAGGACAGATGCCCCGCCCACCAGAACCTGACATCACGAGGTCAAGCGAGAAACCGGTCGTGTGGAGTGAGGCAGTCCATCAGAATCGGCAAGAAGCGACCAGGCCTCAACTTCCAGAGCTGACGCGGGAGTATGTGCCCAGGATGGACGATGCCAATTACCGAGCGGCGAACCTAGGGCCAAGAAATATCAGAATGGCTGAACCGGAGAGAAACTCCAAAATTGTGGTCCATATGGCCGTGACAGAGACCGTGGAGCCATCAGAAGTGGAACCAGCTATACCGTTGCCTGAACCCAAGGCCAAGATAGAACCAGCAGAGAGAGTTGAAAAGGCTGAGACCTGTTTCATCAATGGGAAGCCTGTAACGGACGGCGAGTACACGACCATCTCTGGGGAAGAATTTGTCTTCCAGATACAGCAGGCGATTCTGCGATCCAAGAGGCAAGATCGAGAGGCGAGACGTGCTTAAGTGCCGGTCGTATGCCGTGAGAGTGGGCGCCATCCATGGACGTCGATGAAGCACCTGGACCGCAGAGGGATGGGAGACCTGTGGCGGAGGGATGGTTGACCCGGGGAGCCCACATTAGATATCAGGTGATAGGGAGTAATTTGACATTTGTATTATTATGTAAGTGTTTGCAATTTTTTTTATTTTTGCCATTAGGATGTTTATTGACAGGACTTTGTCAAGTAGTTATTGGTCCGGGTAAGTTGCCTGCGGACAGGCAAATTTCCAGCAGGGAGGTATGTGGCAATCCACTCTGAGTGCCCCTGTGCCCTCAAAAAGGTTTAATGGCAGCCAATGCTGCTATTAGGAAAGACTGCAGCTTCATAGACACTTCAGGGATGTGAGGGGTTAACAGACCCAGCTCACATCCACGTGCAGAGAACCTGACACCCCCCTGATTAGCTGACTGAGGGAGCGTGAGGAGGAACTGAAACTGAAACTGTTGAGAGGGAAGACACTGCCAGAGAGGAGACACTGTGTAGTGAGTGTCCAGTAGCCAGAGCTGGGCAGCGTGAAGTGCAGCAGCCAGGAGAGACTAAGAGAGGAGCTGCAGCACACAGCCACAGACCCAAGGCAGTGATTGATAGCCGGTGCCCGGCTGGAAGGGGAAGACAGAGAGAGAGAGACAAGCATCAAAGCAGAGCAGTGACCCCACAGACCCTGGATGCTAGAGACAGCTGCTGAGAGGAAGCAATCGTTACTGGCTGGAGCCAGCATCAGCAGCAGTAATCACAGGTACCCAGTCCCCCTTGGCTGACCCACCCATGTGCCAGCCTGCGTAGAACCCAGCTGAGGCCCAGTTCCAGGGACACCCCTAACCCAGCACCTGGAGAGAAGGAGGCCCCTTGAGAGACTCCCTTGGTGAAAGCTCCCTATTTTGCATAGTGCTTCCAAAGCCTGTTGTTACCTGAGTACAGGAGGTTACCCCAGGAAACGGGAATCTGCCTGCCCCCTCTTTCATGGGGATTGTTTTGTGAGTTACCCTGTTGTGGGTCTATGTAGATAAGTGTGCACACTGTTAGGGCCTAATTCAGAGTGAGGATATATTTCGTCGTGGGACCGTTATTGATCTTAGGAACTGTGTGTTGGACCTGAGACTGTAATTATAGGGTGTGCAGCACCACCTTGTGGACATTCTTTATTAATACTGTACAGTTATTTTTGTGATACCAGTTTTTACATAATTCTCTTTATCTTTGTCTTTATTGTAATATCTTGCTGATTGTCATTATGGTGCCTGTCATTTCATGTTAGATTGTTTATTGCTACGGTACCGTAGGTAGGAATGCTCATGACCAGTACAGTCTGACCCTTGAAACGGACTGAGGTGGTCATTGGTTACTAGTTAGTGTTGCAGAGATATTCATTCATTCATACAGTCGTTATTGTAAGTGTGATGTTTACGCAGTTATGTGAGGAAAGAGCAGCAGGATTGCACTACGTATTCTTTAAATAAATTTCAGTTGCTGCTAAATGTTTAGCGTTGTCTTCTGTGGGTCCCTTGGGTTGTGCCGTTCCCTGCCACAGGTTCCCCAGCAGAAGCCGCGAAGAATCCAGAAGCCGCCGCCGTCACCAGCTCCAGATTAAGGTACGCCATCTTGCACCACACCGTACAGGGGCACTGTCACATAATACAGACAGTCCCAGCGTCCCCTCACTCTCAGGACACGTGTAATACAGACAGTCCCGGCGTCCCCTCACTCTCAGAACACGTGTAATACAGACAGTCCCAGCGTCCCCTCACTCTCAGGACACGTGTAATACAGACAGTCCCGGCGTTCCCTCACTCTCAGGACACAATTGCTGTCACTTATATAACAATGTCGCCCATTTGTAGTCACTTTACGCCCCAAGTGCTCCCGAGCAGAACCAGAGATTCTTCTGCTAATATCATGTCCAGATAATTTCACGGCTGATCATTCTGTCAGAGGATCGGGCCGGGGGAAGCCGCTTATTTCATATTTGCTTTGTAATCCCAGTAAATACAAGCAGCGAACATCCCCGGAAGATAAAGCTGGAAGCAGAATGAATACTATTCCGGGGACACCGATGTCTGCAGGACGCGGATAAGGAGCCCAAATCCATTTCAGCAATGTTACATTTGGTAAAGGAACATGAGCGGCATAATGAAGGCGGAGAGCGGTCCTGAGGCCGAGCATGGCGGCTGCAGAATGGGGTCTGGATAAGGTTCTGCACTGTTATTACAGAGGGATTTGAAGTGCCCCAGTCACATACATATGGAAATTACAGGCTGAACCTTTATGGGCTGTATGTCACTGCCGCAGGTCTGTGTGTCGCCACCAAGTAACCGCCTCGAAACGCTAATTTTACTGTAAAGTGTTTCCATGAACCCATCCACACATGTGATGGCCTGTGAGATGACCTGTGTATGGTGCAAATCTGCGAGATTTACACTCAGAATCAGTGGGCGGCCAGTTGGTGCCTGCATAATTCCCCCCCCCCCCCCCCCCCACAGGTGATTACTATTAGTAGTGCAATGACTTTACTTTCTGCTACAGGATCAGACTACATGTGCGATAGGCCACTACCGGGGAGGATCCTAGAGATCCCTCTGCCGGTACAATGAGAGCTCTGTAGCATGTAGGCCACAATGGTTACCGCTAGAGATGGCCATACGTACCAGGCCAGGCTCCGGAATGTCCTAGGTAAATCTGACTATATGGCAGCCCCCACAGAATCTACTTTATGGGGGCTGCAATTGCAGCTGGAAATGGGCGAAAGTGCAGCAGTTACAGATGTGACATTTCTCTTCTTACATGTAATCGCCTGCTGAATGAACACGCATCACGCAAGTGATTACATGCGACTGGCCGCAGCAGGCATAAGCACCATGCCTTTCTATTGAAGTGAGTGCCTTCCTCCAGACAGCTGCTCTCTGGTCCAGTGCGATGTTTGAGGGCTCACAGCCACACATACAGTAACTGTGGTAGAAGAAGCTGGTACACTGGGCATGTGCAGCAGCTCCGCTCTGTCCCTTACACTGCATGATGTGGTGGCAGCTCCGCTCTGTCCCTTACACTGCATGATGTGGTGGCAGCTCCGCTCTGTCCCTTACACTGCATGATGTGGTGGCAGCTCCGCTCTGTCCCTTACACTGCATGATGTGGTGGCAGCTCCGCTCTGTCTCTTACACTGCATGATGTGGTGGCAGCTCCGCTCTGTCCCTTACACTGCATGATGTGGTGGAAGCTCCGCTCTGTCCCTTACACTGCATGGTGTGGTGGCAGCTCCGCTCTGTCCCTTACACTGTGTGATGTGGTGGCAGCTCCGCTCTGTCCCTTACACTGCATGATGTGGTGGCAGCTCCGCTCTGTCCCTTACACTGCATGATGTGGTGGCAGCTCCGCTCTGTCCCTTACACTGCATGATGTGGTGGAAGCTCCGCTCTGTCCCTTACACTGCATGGTGTGGTGGCAGCTCCGCTCTGTCCCTTACACTGTATGATGTGGTGGCAGCTCCGCTCTGTCCCTTACACTGCATGATGTGGTGGCAGCTCCGCTCTGTCCCTTACACTGCATGGTGTGGTGGCAGCTCCGCTCTGTTCCTTACACTGCATGATGTGGTGGCAGCTCCGCTCTGTCCCTTACACTGCATGATGTGGTGGCAGCTCCGCTCTGTCCCTTACACTGCATGATGTGGTGGCAGCTCCGCTCTGTCCCTTACACTGCATGATGTGGTGGAAGCTCCGCTCTATCCCTTACACTGCATGGTGTGGTGGCAGCTCTGCTCTGTCCCTTACACTGCATGATGTGGTGGCAGCTCCGCTCTGTCCCTTACACTGCATGATGTGGCGGCAGCTCTGCTCTGTCCATTACACTGCATGATGTGGTGGCAGCTCCGCTCTGTCCCTTACACTGTAAGATGTGGTGGCAGCTCTGCTCTGTCCCTTACACTGCATGGTGTGGTGGCAGCTCCGCTCTGTCCCTTACACTGTATGATGTGGTGGCAGCTCCGCTCTGTCCCTTACACTGCATGATGTGGTGGCAGCTCCGCTCTGTCCCTTACACTGCATGATGTGGTGGCAGCTCTGCTCTGTCCCTTACACTGCATGATGTGGTGGCAGCTCTGCTCTGTCCTTACACTGCATGGTGTGGTGGCAGCTCTGCTCTGTCCCTTACACTGCATGATGTGGTGGCAGCTCCGCTCTGTCCCTTACACTGCATGATGTGGTGGCAGCTCCGCTCTGTCCCTTACACTGCATGATGTGGTGGAAGCTCCGCTCTATCCCTTACACTGCATGGTGTGGTGGCAGCTCTGCTCTGTCCCTTACACTGCATGATGTGGTGGCAACTCCGCTCTGTCCCTTACACTGCATGATGTGGCGGCAGCTCTGCTCTGTCCATTACACTGCATGATGTGGTGGCAGCTCCGCTCTGTCCCTTACACTGTATGATGTGGTGGCAGCTCTGCTCTGTCCCTTACACTGCATGGTGTGGTGGCAGCTCCGCTCTGTCCCTTACACTGTATGATGTGGTGGCAGCTCCGCTCTGTCCCTTACACTGCATGATGTGGTGGCAGCTCCGCTCTGTCCCTTACACTGCATGATGTGGTGGCAGCTCTGCTCTGTCCCTTACACTGCATGATGTGGTGGCAGCTCCGCTCTGTCACTTACACTGCATGGTGTGGTGGCAGCTCCGCTCTGTCCCTTACACTGCATGATGTGGTGGCAGCTCCGCTCTGTCCCTTACACTGCATGGTGTGGTGGCAGCTCCGCTCTGTCCCTTACACTGCATGATCTGGTGGCAGCTCTGCTCTGTCCCTTACACTGCATGATGTGGTGGCAGCTCCGCTCTGTCCCTTACACTGCATGGTGTGGTGGCAGCTCTGCTCTGTCCCTTACACTGTATGTTGTGCCGGCAGCTCCGCTTTGTCCCTTACACTGTATGATGTGGTGGCAGCTCCGCTCTGTCCCTTACACTGCATGATTTGGTGGCAGCTCTGCTCTGTCCCTTACACTGCATGATGTGGTGGCAGCTCCGCTCTGTCCCTTACACTGCATGATGTGGTGGCAGCTCCGCTCTGTCCCTTACACTGTATGCGGTGGCAGCTCCGCTCTGTCCCTTACACTGCATGATGTGGTGGCAGCTCCGCTCTGTCCCTTACACTGTATGATGTGGTGGCAGCTCCGCTCTGTCCCTTACACTGTATGATGTGGTGGCAGCTCCGCTCTGTCCCTTACACTGTATGGTGTGGTGGCAGCTCCGCTCTGTCCCTTACACTGTATGATGTGGTGGCAGGTCCGCTCTGTCCCTTACACTGCATGATGTGGTGGCAGCTCCGCTCTGTCCCTTACACTACATGATGTGGTGGCAGCTCCGCTCTGTCCCTTACACTGCATGATGTGGTGGCAGCTCCGCTCTGTCCCTTACACTGCATGATGTGGTGGCAGCTCTGCTCTGTCCCTTACACTGTATGGTGTGGTGGCAGCTCCGCTCTGTCCCTTACACTGCATGATGTGGTGGCAACTCCGCTCTGTCACAATGCATGATGTGGTGGCAGCTCTGCTCTGTCCCTTACACTGTATGATGTGGAGGCAGCTCTGCTCTGTCCCTTACACTGCATGGTGTGGTGGCAGCTCCGCTCTGTCCCTTACACTGCATGATGTGGTGGCAGCTCTGCTCTGTCTCTTACACTGCATGGTGTGATGGCAGCTCCGCTCTGTCCCTTACACTGCATGATGTGGTGGCAGCTCCGCTCTGTCCCTTACACTGCATGATGTGGTGGCAGCTCTGCTCTGTCCATTACACTGTATGATGTGGTGGCAGCTCCGCTCTGTCCCTTACACTGTATGATGTGCCGGCAGCTCCGCTCTGTCCCTTACACTGTATGGTGTGGTGGCAGCTCCGCTCTGTCCCTTACACTGTATGATGTGGTGGCAGGTCTGCTCTGTCCCTTACACTGCATGATGTGGTGGCAGCTCCGCTCTGTCCCTTACACTACATGATGTGGTGGCAGCTCCGCTCTGTCCCTTACACTGCATGATGTGGTGGCAGCTCCGCACTGTCCCTTACACTGCATGATGTGGTGGCAGCTCTGCTCTGTCCCTTACACTGTATGGTGTGGTGGCAGCTCCGCTCTGTCCCTTACACTGCATGATGTGGTGGCAACTCCGCTCTGTCACAATGCATGATGTGGTGGCAGCTCTGCTCTGTCCCTTACACTGTATGATGTGGAGGCAGCTCTGCTCTGTCCCTTACACTGCATGGTGTGGTGGCAGCTCCGCTCTGTCCCTTACACTGCATGATGTGGTGGCAGCTCCGCTCTGTCCCTTACACTGCATGGTGTGGTGGCAGCTCCGCTCTGTCCCTTACACTGCATGATCTGGTGGCAGCTCTGCTCTGTCCCTTACACTGCATGATGTGGTGGCAGCTCCGCTCTGTCCCTTACACTGCATGGTGTGGTGGCAGCTCTGCTCTGTCCCTTACACTGTATGTTGTGCCGGCAGCTCCGCTTTGTCCCTTACACTGTATGATGTGGTGGCAGCTCCGCTCTGTCCCTTACACTGCATGATTTGGTGGCAGCTCTGCTCTGTCCCTTACACTGCATGATGTGGTGGCAGCTCCGCTCTGTCCCTTACACTGCATGATGTGGTGGCAGCTCCGCTCTGTCCCTTACACTGTATGCGGTGGCAGCTCCGCTCTGTCCCTTACACTGCATGATGTGGTGGCAGCTCTGCTCTGTCCCTTACACTGTATGGTGTGGTGGCAGCTCCGCTCTGTCCCTTACACTGCATGATGTGGTGGCAACTCCGCTCTGTCACAATGCATGATGTGGTGGCAGCTCTGCTCTGTCCCTTACACTGTATGATGTGGAGGCAGCTCTGCTCTGTCCCTTACACTGCATGGTGTGGTGGCAGCTCCGCTCTGTCCCTTACACTGCATGATGTGGTGGCAGCTCTGCTCTGTCTCTTACACTGCATGGTGTGATGGCAGCTCCGCTCTGTCCCTTACACTGCATGATGTGGTGGCAGCTCCGCTCTGTCCCTTACACTGCATGATGTGGTGGCAGCTCTGCTCTGTCCATTACACTGTATGATGTGGTGGCAGCTCCGCTCTGTCCCTTACACTGTATGATGTGCCGGCAGCTCCGCTCTGTCCCTTACACTGTATGGTGTGGTGGCAGCTCCGCTCTGTCCCTTACACTGCATGATGTGGTGGCAACTCCGCTCTGTCACAATGCATGATGTGGTGGCAGCTCTGCTCTGTCCCTTACACTGTATGATGTGGAGGCAGCTCTGCTCTGTCCCTTACACTGCATGGTGTGGTGGCAGCTCCGCTCTGTCCCTTACACTGCATGATGTGGTGGCAGCTCTGCTCTGTCTCTTACACTGCATGGTGTGATGGCAGCTCCGCTCTGTCCCTTACACTGCATGATGTGGTGGCAGCTCCGCTCTGTCCCTTACACTGCATGATGTGGTGGCAGCTCTGCTCTGTCCATTACACTGTATGATGTGGTGGCAGCTCCGCTCTGTCCCTTACACTGTATGATGTGCCGGCAGCTCCGCTCTGTCCCTTACACTGTATGGTGTGGTGGCAGCTCCGCTCTGTCCCTTACACTGTATGATGTGGTGGCAGGTCCGCTCTGTCCCTTACACTGCATGATGTGGTGGCAGCTCCGCTCTGTCCCTTACACTACATGATGTGGTGGCAGCTCCGCTCTGTCCCTTACACTGCATGATGTGGTGGCAGCTCCGCTCTGTCCCTTACACTGCATGATGTGGTGGCAGCTCTGCTCTGTCTCTTACACTGTATGGTGTGGTGGCAGCTCCGCTCTGTCCCTTACACTGCATGATGTGGTGGCAACTCCGCTCTGTCACAATGCATGATGTGGTGGCAGCTCTGCTCTGTCCCTTACACTTTATGATGTGGAGGCAGCTCTGCTCTGTCCCTTACACTGCATGGTGTGGTGGCAGCTCCGCTCTGTCCCTTACACTGCATGATGTGGTGGCAGCTCTGCTCTGTCTCTTACACTGCATGGTGTGATGGCAGCTCCGCTCTGTCCCTTACACTGCATGATGTGGTGGCAGCTCCGCTCTGTCCCTTACACTGCATGATGTGGTGGCAGCTCTGCTCTGTCCATTACACTGTATGATGTGGTGGCAGCTCCGCTCTGTCCCTTACACTGTATGATGTGCCGGCAGCTCCGCTCTGTCCCTTACACTGTATGGTGTGGTGGCAGCTCCGCTCTGTCCCTTACACTGCATGATGTGGTGGCAGCTCCGCTCTGTCCCTTACACTGCATGATGTGGTGGCAGCTCCGCTCTGTCCCTTACACTGCATGGTGTGGTGGCAGCTCCGCCCCTTACACTGCATGATGTGGTGGCAGCTCCGCTCTGTCCCTTACACTGCATGATGTGGTGGCAGCTCCGCCCCTTACACTGCATGATGTGGTGGCAGCTCCGCTCTGTCCCTTACACTGCATGATGTGGTGGCAGCTCCGCTCTGTCCCTTACACTGCATGATGTGGTGGCAGCTCTGCTCTGTCCCTTACACTGCATGATGTGGTGGCAGCTCCGCTCTGTCCCTTACACTGCATGGTGTGGTGGCACCTCCGCTCTGTCCCTTACACTGCATGGTGTGGTGGCAGCTCCGCTCTGTCCCTTACATTGCATGATGTGGTGGCAGCTCCGCTCTGTCCCTTACACTGCATGATGTGGTGGCATCTCCGCTCTGTCCCTTACACTGTATGATGTGGTGGCAGCTCTGCTCTGTCCATACACTGCATGGTGTGGTGGCAGCTCTGCTCTGTCCCTTACACTGTATGATGTGACGGCAGCTCCGCTCTGTCCCTTACACTGCATGATGTGGTGGCAGCTCTGCTCTGTCCCTTACACTGCATGATGTGGTGGCAGCTCCGCTCTGTCCCTTACACTGCATGATGTGGTGGCAGCTCCGCTCTGTCCCTTACACTGCATGGTGTGGTGGCAGCTCCGCTCTGTCCCTTACACTGCATGATGTGGTGGCAGCTCCGCTCTGTCACTTACACTGCATGATGTGGTGGCAGTTCCGCTCTGTCCCTTACACTGCATGGTGTGGTGGCAGCTCCGTTCTGTCCCTTACACTGCATGATGTGGTGGCAGCTCCGCTCTGTCCCTTACACTGCATGATGTGGTGGCAGCTCCGCTCTGTCCCTTACATTGCATGGTGTGGTGGCAGCTCCGCTCTGTCCCTTACATTGCATGATGTGGTGGCAGCTCCGATCTGTCCCTTACACTGTATGATGTGGTGGCAGCTCTGCTCTGTCCTTACACTGCATGGTGTGGTGGCAGCTCTGCTCTGTCCCTTACACTGTATGATGTGCCGGCAGCTCCGCTCTGTCCCTTACACTGCATGATGTGGTGGCAGCTCTGCTCTGTCCCTTACACTGCATGATGTGGTGGCAGCTCCGCTCTGTCCCTTACACTGCATGATGTGGTGGCATCTCTGCTCTGTCCCTTACACTGCATGATGTGGTGGCAGCTCCGCTCTGTCCCTTACACTGCATGGTGTGGTGGCAGCTCCGCCCCTTACACTGCATGATGTGGTGGCAGCTCCGCTCTGTCCCTTACACTGCATGATGTGGTGGCAGCTCCGCTCTGTCCCTTACACTGCATGATGTGGTGGCAGCTCCGCTCTGTCCCTTACACTGTATGATGTGACGGCAGCTCCGCTCTGTCCCTTACACTGCATGATGTGGTGGCAGCTCTGCTCTGTCCCTTACACTGCATGATGTGGTGGCAGCTCCGCTCTGTCCCTTACACTGCATGGTGTGGTGGCAGCTCCGCTCTGTCCCTTACACTGCATGGTGTGGTGGCAGCTCCGCTCTGTCCCTTACACTGCATGGTGTAGTTTCAACTATAATGATCATTTTATATACCAGTTGTATTGCAATAATTTAAGGAACTTGCCAAGAGGAGGGAGGGTGGGGGGGGGGGTCCTGTTCAGATTTTTTACAGAGGCTCAGAGGTATTATCAGTTGCAATTCTATAAATACTACATGACAAGACTATTTGGTACTTGTGTCCAGAGCCGGCCCTAGCCTAAATGATGCCCTAGGCAAGATTTTGGCTGGTGCCATAGGCGAATCTAGGGGGTGGTCCGTGGGTGCACAGGACCACCCATTAGCCCATTTTGTAGCTGAGGGATGGGGCTTTCCAACGAGCACAGCCCTGTGTCTCTAGCCCCCTGGGAACCGGAGATACGGCCAGGCAAATCTAAAATGTTTTCCATATAGGATAACATGGGACCCGCTAATTCCGACCCCCACCCAGTTCAACGGCTGCCAGTTCCCCCTTCGGCATCACTGAAGCTCGAGGTTGATCTCAGTCGAACCCAAATCGCTGGGTCTTCAATCTGATACCAGGCTGGATCCATATGGGTTAATTGGTTCCAGGGATATTGAGGTTAAACCGTTTTTTTTTTTTTTCATTTCTTAAATGTAATTTCATGACTGTTTATGTTCTTTGAGGGCAGATTTCTCTGGAACCAAACAGCCCAGTTTCACGGGACCAAAATCATTTGAAGCCAACTCAAAAGTTCTTCAATATGATACTGGTCTCATGTAAATGGGTCAGTTGTTTCCGAAGATATAGCTGGTTGGTTAAAGGGGGGTATGTAGATGGGAGTGGTTGTCTCTCCCCCTCACACCAGAAAATGCAGGGACTAGGCTGGTGTATAAGGGGTCAGTCTGGGAATGTCCCTGCATGATCCTGGGACCATATTCCCGGGTAAATCCCTGCATTTTCTGTTGTGAAAGGGGTATTATTTCAAATAGCCGTGACCTGCCGTGCTCTGAAAACAGCCGGGGCAGCCCCTTGCTCTCTGCCCAGCTGTAAATGACTGTCACCCCTGCAGCTTCCGCTCCAATTCTTCTCCCCGCTTTCACCTCAGCCTGCCACCCCCCACTCCCCCCCTTTAATCATGTGGTACCGGCGTCCGGCGTGCTCCCCCGACGTCATGAACAACAACAGCGCGCACAATATTTCAAATGTCCACTCGGCTAGAGGGGACACCAGGAGGGGAGTGGGAGCGTGCTCTGCGCTGCGCTCTGCTCCTCTCCCCATAGAAGCAGCAGCACCGCTCTCCATCTCTCCCTGCAGCAGCAGCGAAGGCTCATATAAAAATTTACAGTAAGTGGCACTTTTGGGGGCATTACTTAAGGGATGCTACAAGTGGTGGCATGTGGGGGCATTACGCATAATGTGTGGCTTAATGTGTAAGGGGCATTACGGTGTGCAGCATCATGTGTAAGCGGCATTATGTGTGCAGCATCATGTGTAAGGGACATTATGGGCCTTATTCTAGTTCACTCTTTCTGACAAAATCCTTCTTAGATGGACAAAACCATGTGCACTGCAGGTGGGGCAGATGTTACTTGTGCAGAGAGAATTAGATTTGGGTGAGGTTTTACTTCAAAGTGAGATCTATATTGCAGTGTAAAAAATAAAGCAGCCAGTATTTACCCTGCACAGAAACATAATAACTCACATAAATCTAATTCTCTCTGCACATTTTACATCTGCCCCCCTGCAGCGCACATGGTTTTGTCCATCTAAGAAGGATTTTGTCAGAAAGAGTGAAGTAGAATAAGGCCCTATATGTGCAGCATCATGTGTAAGGGACATTATGTGTGCAGCATCATGTGTAATGGGTACTATGGTGTGCGGCATCATGTGTAATGGGTACTATGGTGTGCGGCATCATGTGTAATGGGTACTATGGTGTGCGGCATCATGTGTAATGGGTACTATGGTGCCATCAAGCAAGAACCCCCTAGCAATGAGCACGTAGGTAAGCAGCACTTATGTGGCAAATATGTAATGGGCATTACGGTTTGTTATATAGTATGTAATGGGCATCTTGATGTGTGGCACAATGTGTAATGGGCATTACGGTGTGTGGCTTTATGTGTAATGGGTATTACGGAGTTTGCTAAAATTTGCAATGGGCATTACGGTGAATGGTCTAAAGTGTAATACCACTCCCATTTTTGTGATACCACGCCTCTTTTCCATGATGCCACGTCCCCTTTTTGCCGCACGGCTATGCCGCGCAAAGGTCCCCCTACTGTTATGTCTAGATCTGGGACCACCCATTACCATAATTCTAGATTCGCCTATGGCTGGTGCCCCCTAGCATTGCCACTAGTTCTGCCTCTGACCCTGCTCCCCTTTCCCAGCACCATCAGCCCTCATCATAGCAGTCATCATTTTGGTGCTCCTACCCGCAATATTTTAAATAGAAACAGGGCACACATTCGGTGCGCAGCCCAAACAGGGGTGTGTTCTTGCTGGGAAGGGGCATGGCCACACAATAGTACCCCCAATTCAAATTATGCCACACAGTAGTGCAACTTTATTCACATTATATCATGCGATGGTGTCCCTTATTCACGTTACATCACACAGTACCACTTTACCTTATGTACATTACTCCTCACATTATTCACATTATACTCTTAGAAATAAATCCTGAGAAAATATTGTATTTTAAGCACCTCCATGGCCACACTGCAACCCAGCACAAAGCAGTGTGTGCTGGGCAGAGGAGAAGAGCTGCAGCTGCTGCTTTCACTTAAGGGGAGGGGGCCTGGGGCCCCCACTGGGCCCTTCCATCAGACTTTGGCCTGGGTAATTTGTACCCCCTACCCCTTTGACACACATGACACACATTATTAATGTCCTTATAACCATAATGCCCCTTAAACATTATGCCAACCTTTATTAATGCCCTTCATACACATAATGACACACATAATGCCCCTTACACATATGTTGCACATTATTAATGCCCTTATACACATGACACACATAATGCCCATTACACATATGCTGCACATTATTAATGCCCTTATGCACATGACACACATAATGCCCCTTACACATATGCCAAACACTATTAATGCATTTATACATGACACACATAATGCCCCTTACACATATGTTGCACATTATTAATGCCCTTAAACACATGACACACATAATGCCCCTTACACATGTCGTACATTATTATGCCCTTATGCACATGACACACATAATGCCTGTTACACATACTGTATGTCGCACATTATTAATGCATTTTTACATAACACACATAATGCCCCTTACACATATGCCGAACACTATTGCACAATCAACCTACCCACAGACAGCACTCGCACAGCAGCTAACACTGTGACCTCTGCCTCTGCTTGGATACAGATGTTTCCTCATACATCTTGTCTCAATAGGCCATGCAGCTCCTGGCCAGTTCTGCTAACGTTGGGTGCATTTTTTGCTGAAAATTCATCTTATTTGCATTGTTATGACCAGCACACACAAGGAGCTTCCGATGATTAAAATGATATGCGGCGTGCCTATATTCTGTGTGTGACTGAGGCTGTCCCTTTAGTTAATATTAAGTGCACAAGAGTGCTTATACAATGAAATATCACATGGGCTCGCACGGCACCATACACACCGTGCGATCCGCTTCATTTTAATAGCACCCATGCCATTTTTTGCGGGGTTTTTTTGGGACACCCCCACTATCCTCGCCTCCCCGAAGCATGGAGAGCGTACACAGAACGCGTCCTCCTGACCTTTTCATACCCCCACTATTCACGTCGGCGTGGAGTTGATTTTATAAAGTGTGGCGAGCGCAGCGAGGCCCGCAAGGGGATACGAGGGAATACATGTATTCTGCGGGGCTCGCTTTGGGCTCGCCACACTATATAAAGTCAACTTCGCGCCGACGTGGATAGTGGGGGTATGAAACGGTCAGGAGGACGCGTACCGCTGCGCTCGCCACGCTTCGGGCTGGCATGGATAGTGGGGGTGTTTTAGGAACACATTCACACCTGTCATATCATACATCTGACACAGTAATGACGACATGTGTTTCTGACTGACTACGCTATTTGCGCAGTCTACGCTTATTCTGACTGCACAGCTACGCTAACCGCCATATTAACGACTGAGATAGCATCACATCGCACGGCACTAAAACGGGACATGCGATGTGATGTGATGCGATTTCCCTACGCTAGCGTACATATACTAATTGGGCGCCGTGCTAGGACACAAGTACCAACTATTTTATATGGGGGAGGAATCTTTTCTGGACAATACTATTATTATTATTATTATTATTATTATTATTATTATGCATAATCATTATAACAATAATAATACTAATCAAAATAATAATCACAATAATAAAAATAATCAGTTATAATAACAACAATAATAATCACAATAATAAGAACAACAATAATAATCCCAATAATACAAATCCTCACAATAATAACAATACAAATAAGAATATGAATAATCTATAATCTTTCTTCATCAGGACTGAAGGCACTTTTTGGGGGGTTAAATGACTATAGATTTGATAGGAGGTAAAGGTAAAGTTTTAAAAACCAACCAACTTCTTGAAGCTTTAAGAACATTTCCCAATGTTGGATTTATTGGCCCCATCGTTGTTCTGTAACTCAAGACCGCCATCTCCTGGCACGTTGCTGTCATTACTAGGATTTGCAATGTCAAATTATTTTTTTTTTTAAATCAAGTCACTGAGCTGCTCTATAAATCATGGGGCGAAATGTAATAGGGTGCGATTTTTAGACATGTGCGATTTTTTTTTAGTCTAAAAAATCGCACCCTATTACATTTCGCCCCATGTTTCTTTTTAGTAAATACAAAAGTAGAGATGATAGAATTCCATAGGTATTGTAACAATGTTTTGCTTGTCTGTCTGTGCATCCAGCCTCTATTATAAAAGTTAATTTAACAGCTAAATATTGAGAAATCATAAGTAGTAATTAGCACATATATATACAGTGTGTGTGTGTGTGTGTGTGTGTGTGTGTGTGTGTGTGTGTGTGTGTGTGTGTATATATATATATATATATATATATATATATATATATATATATACATACCGTATATACTCGAGTATAAGTCGACCCGAATATAAGCCAAGGAACCTAATTTTACAACAGAAAAACTAGGAAAACTTATTGACTCAAGTGGGACCCTCACTCGAGTATAAGCCGAGGGGGGCTTTTTCAGCATAAAAAATGTTCTGAAAAAGTAGGCTTATACTCGAGTATATATGGTATATACATTCCTTATCACAGCTGCTGTCCACTTAGCAAGCTCCATCATCCAAAAAGCAGCCTAGCCTCTCCCCTATGGCCAAGAGGGCACTATAGACCCAAATTACTCAAACTTGTTTCATTAAACTCGCAGACTTCAGGGGTTAAAGTGAGGGGGAACTGGTTTTTACCACCTCTAATGGTGAGCTGGAACACGTTCTACCTCCTCCTTGGCCACAGTAATTGTAATAGAAAACCATTATTGTTTGCAGGGAGGAGTCAAACACCCTATAACTGTCCTTAGCTCTGCCTAAGGGGGGATGGGGTTTCAGGAGGAATTAGGTGAAATAGGGAAATAAGTTCCATAACCTCTCCAGAACCACAGTAAACCCTGCATTACACGAATATGCGCACCCCAGAATTCTCCAATCCATTAATAATGCTTAGTGTAGTACTCGCATTGGGGGGTGAATTGTCAGCCATATGCGATGCAAGAGAAGTTCACGATAAAGTGGGGTGACCGTCCTAGACCCCAAAAATCGATAATTGTAATGTAGAATTATACAGAAGGATGTTCGTGTGCACAAGTAAAGCACTGAAACTTTAAAAAAATTATTTACTTTTAATACAAGAAAATTAAGAAAAAAATATGCTTTTCTGAGGTGACTATAAAAAAAAACCTGAAGAGTAAGCAACTAAAAATTTCATTTTGAGGTAATTTGAGGACATTTAAATACCACAAACAGGGCATGTAATTATTGGTCTAATTAAGCTAATTGGAAACTTCTATTTATAATGGTCCAAGCATTTCATGCATCAAAAATGAATCGATGTTGGGCTTTCAGGACTAGAACACACATTTACTTACATTTAAAAATGAAAATAAAATAAAAAACATTTCTTATTAAATGTGTTTTAGCTCTGGAAGCCCAACATCATTTTACTCCAATTTTAATCGATTTGAAACTGATAAAAATCTATGTAAATCTGCCAAAATTGACCTTCAGTATACACCATTGCGTCTTTTGGAGTCCAAGTTGTGCCAAGATCAGGACAATTGGAGTTTTGGCCATGTGACCCCAAGTCCTATCTTACATAATCCACATTATTTTACTGCAATTTAAATGTGGAGCTTTTCAACATTATCCATTGTATAACCTTATGACACACCACTTGGAAACACTGGATTCGGGTACATACCAAGGTGCAGGTTACCGTTACCAGTGAGGCCTGGCCCTGCACTAGCTTCCTCACAGCGACAAGCTGCCGTCATGCCCCATCTGATGGCATTTGCCAACTCTGTTGTGTATTATACTTGTCACAGTGATTAATTAGTTACTGGTTGGACAGGTGTTCAAATCAAATTCCCCATTCCAGCAATTACTGCGCTGAACATAGCACAACAGGATGGGGGGAAGCAGCATCAGTATAATACAAGATGAGACAACGGAAATGGCAACTGATGTTAGAAGACACCATAACACAAAGCCAACGCCCCAGAGGACAAGGAGATAGGGGATAATGATGGCAAATACTCTAGAGGGGTGAGGGAGCAGAGAGATAGGGGTGTGGGATATTAGTGGACGGTGAGAGGAAATCGAGAGGAAGGAGTCATTATAGACAGGAAAGGAAATGGAGAAGACATGAATGGAGGGTTAGAAGAGGATTGGACAAGTAAAGTAGGAAGAAGAAGTCTAGTATAGGGTGGTGTAGGCAAGATGAATAAGGCAGAACTAAAGGCAGGCTGCTACAAATGTGGGGAGTAGCTCAGGAGAATACCCCAAGTCTGTGTGAGGTGGTAGGAGAGGAGAAAGGCATTGATAGAGCATAGTATATGAGAGGGAGATTTCTCAACAAGTTCAGAGATGTTTGAAGGAGAAAGAATCCAAGTGGACTTTTCTAGTTATGCATACGCAGCTTACATTCAGTTCTGGAGAGAATTGGCGGCCATTGGAGATATTTACAGAGTAAAAGCAGGAGAGGAACGTCATTCACACCACCACATTCAGGACGGGTGCTGAGGAGAAACACTTCTGATAGGCCAGAAAGGAGAAGATGCTGAACAGGGCACCAGATGTATGGACCATAGAGGAACAGTAGGAGAGCTGGGAGGTAACCATATAAAAGACAGTGCCGCAAAGACCAAGGGAAGGAGCATTGCATGTGAGGAAGGAGCAGGGTCGGAAGTAACAGAGAGGTCAACGTAGCACTTGGTGAATGGGCGGGTCCAGAAGAAAATGACAGGGGGGCACCATGGGAGGGAGGGGATGGGGGGGGTGCCAGCGGAGAGCGAGAGTGGAGGAGAGCAGAGGGAGGGGGGAAAGGTATTATACATAGACCCTAGCCTTTAAAGTACACAGGCTCATGCTCAAGGGCCTGAGCACCCAAAGGAATTAATGAGCACCCACGTGCCCGTAACTCCAGAGTCCCAATGCCGGGCCACTGTATTTGCTTGTTGAGCCTTTCAACAGGCTTGGGCACCCACCAGCAAAACATAAATCGGCACCTCTGGGTGCAGAGTCAAGAGAATGGATTCCTCACAATGGGAGTGAAAGGAAATTGGGCAAGTGGGATTGGAGAAAAAGGAGACCAGGGAGCAGGGGCGTAACTAGATATTTGAAGGCCCTGTAGCAGAAAAATGTAACTCCTATGTACCAAGCAGTGTGTCAGGAAACGTGGCACTTGCACGCACGTCTTACTGACCTCAGTTCTGTGGGCTGGCATGATGTCAGGGGCATAACTATAGCACCGCAGCCCCTGCGGTCACAGGGGGGGGGGGCGCTGTGCATGTGGGGGCGCCGGGGGGCTGCGGTGCTATAGTAATGCCCCCGCCGGCGGTTTGGGGCGCCCCCCCATTAACAGCATGGGGGCGCCCCAAACCAAGCTACGCCACTGCATGATGTCGCAGTGTCACTTCATCACTGTGGTCTGGGGTGCAGTCCAGCGCCCCACGCCAGCATGTGATTGCATGGATGTCGCCATGACACCCAGGGTCAGCTGACTCATGCACTCCAATCCCCAAATCCCAGTATGTGTCATGTGACTCAGGTACATTGTAACCTGTATGAACCTTGCTGTCCAATCCCAGGCCAAACTACAGTCACATGGGGATACGGTCGGTGGGTCTACCTAAAGATGGTCAACAGTCATTAGGCCGACACCGTTGGGTCGAAATACTGGAAGGTCGACAGGTGTCTAGATCGACACATGGGTTAGGTCAACATGGGTTGGGTCAAAAGGTCAACATGGGGTTTTTCACTGTTTTTTGAGCCGACATGTGCCGACAGGCGGTATTTCATGCCCTACCATCCACTAGGGCGAGGTGTGAGAATAAAACAGTGTGCCGAGCGCAGCGAGCCAAGCAAGGGGACATGTTGCACTTAAAACTGTGTCCAATTCGACTGTGTCGACATCCGGGTAAAAAAAAACATGTCGACATTTTGACTGTCGACCTAACCCATATATCGACCTAGACACCTGTTGACCTTGTCCCATGAAAACCTAGACACCTGTCGACTTTGAGCCATGTCGACCTAGACACCTGTCGACCTTCCAGTATGTGGACCCAACGGTGTCGACCTAATGACTCTCGACCATCTTTAGGTCAACCCAATGATCCCATTCCGTCACATGACCGCCCTCTAATCAGCTGCCACAGAGGGGATATAAGGAGAGAGGTCAGAATAGCTCAGGGCCTTGAGAGAGACCCCAGAGGCTGATTTCTAGGCTCCAGGTTACCTGACTCCAGCGTCGCCTTATCCTGTTACTGCTGCGGTTTATCACTGGTTCACCTGTCACCTGCCTGATACTCTGCTATTCCCACCTCCAGCTTCCTGAGCTATCATCTATTCCCAGCTCCATCTTCCTGAGTTATCATCTATTCCCACCTCCAGCTTCCTGAGCTATCATCTATTCCCACCTCCAGCTTCCTGAGCTATCATCTATTCCCACCTCCAGCTTCCTGAGTTATCATCTATTCCCACCTCCAGCTTCCTGAGCTATCATCTATTCCCACCTCCAGCTTCCTGAGCTATCATCTATTCCCACCTCCAGCTTCCTGAGTTATCATCTATTCCCACCTCCAGCTTCCTGAGCTATCATCTATTCCCACCTTCAGCTTCCTGAGCTATCATCTATTCCCACCTCCAGCTTCCTGAGCTAGCATCTATTCCCACCTCCAGCTTCCTGAGCTATCATCTATTCCCACCTCCAGCTTCCTGAGCTATCGTCTATTCCCACCTCCAGCTTCCTGAGCTATTATCTATTCCCAACTCCAGCTTCCTGAGCTATCATCTATTCCCACCTCCAGCTTCCTGAGCTATCATCTATTCCCACCTCCAGCTTCCTGAGCTATCATCTATTCCCACCTCCAGCTTCCTGAGCTATCATCTATTCCCACCTCCAGCTTCTTGAGCTATCAATTATCCCCACCTCCAGCTTCCTGAGCTATCTTCTATTCCCACCTCCAGCTTCCTGAGCTATCGTCTATTCCCACCTCCTGCTTCCTGAGCTATTATCTATTCCCACCTCCAGCTTCCTGAGCTATCATCTATTCCCACCTCCAGCTTCCTGAGTTATCATCTATTCCCACCTCCAGCTTCCTAAACTATCATCTATTCCCACCTCCAGCTTCCTGAGTTATCATCTATTCCCACCTCCAGCTTCCTGAGCTATCATCTATTCCCACCTACAGCTTCCTGAGCTATCGTCTATTCCCACCTCCAGCTTCCTGAGTTATTATCTATTCCCACCTCCAGCTTCCTGAGCTATCATCTATTCCCACCTCCAGCTTCCTGAGCTATCATCTATTCCCACCTCCAGCTTCCTGAGCTATCATCTATTCCCACCTCCAGCTTCCTGAGCTATCATCTATTCCCACCTCCAGCTTCCTGAGCTATCATCTATTCCCACCTCCAGCTTCATGAGCTATCATCTATTCCCACCTCCAGCTTCCTGAGCTATCATCTATTCCCACCTCCAGCTTCCTGAGCTATCATCTATTCCCACCTCCAGCTTCCTGAGCTATCATGTATTTCCACCTCCAGCTTCCTGAGCTATCATCTATTCCCACCTCCAGCTTCCTTGCGCTATCATCTATTCCCACCTCCAGCTTCCTTGCACTATCATCTATTCCCACCTCCAGCTTCCTGAGCTATCATCTACTCCCACCTCCAGCTTCCTGAGTTATCATCTATTCCCACCTCCAGCTTCCTGAGCTATCATCTATTCCCACCTCCAGCTTCCTGAGCTATCATCTATTCCCACCTCCAGCTTCCTGAGCTATCATCTATTCCCACCTTCAGCTTCCTGAGCTATCGTCTATTCCCACCTCCAGCTTCCTGACCTATCATCTACTCCCACCTCCAGCTTCCTGACCTATCATCTATTCCCACCTCCAGCTTCCTGAGTTATCATCTATTCCCACCTCCAGCTTCATGAGCTATCATCTATTCCCACCTCCAGCTTCCTGAGCTATCATCTATTCCCACCTCCAGCTTCCTGAGCTATCATGTATTTCCACCTCCAGCTTCCTGAGCTATCATCTATTCCCACCTCCAGCTTCCTTGCGCTATCATCTATTCCCACCTCCAGCTTCCTTGCGCTATCATCTATTCCCACCTCCAGCTTCCTGAGCTATCATCTACTCCCACCTCCAGCTTCCTGAGTTATCATCTATTCCCACCTCCAGCTTCCTGAGCTATCATCTATTCCCACCTCCAGCTTCCTGAGCTATCATCTATTCCCACCTCCAGCTTCCTGAGCTATCATCTATTCCCACCTTCAGCTTCCTGAGCTATCGTCTATTCCCACCTCCAGCTTCCTGACCTATCATCTACTCCCACCTCCAGCTTCCTGACCTATCATCTATTCCCACCTCCAGCTTCCTGAGTTATCATCTATTCCCACCTCCAGCTTCCTGAGCTATCATCTATTCCCACCTCCAGCTTCCTGAGTTATCATCTATTCCCACCTCCAGCTTCCTGAGTTATCATCTATTCCCACCTCCAGCTTCCTGAGCTATCATCTATTCCCACCTCCAGCTTCCTGAGCTATCGTCTATTCCCACCTCCAGCTTCCTGAGCTATCATCTACTCCCACCTCCAGCTTCCTGAGCTATCATCTACTCCCACCTCCAGCTTCCTGAGCTATCATCTATTCCCACCTCCAGCTTCCTGAGCTATCATCTATTCCCACCTCCAGCTTCCTGAGCTATCATCTACTCCCACCTCCAGCTTCCTGAGCTATCATCTACTCCCACCTCCAGCTTCCTGAGCTATCATCTATTCCCACCTCCAGCTTCCTGAGTTATCGTCTATTCCCACCTCCAGCTTCCTGAGCTATCGTCTATTCCCACCTCCAGCTTCCTGAGCTATCATGTATTCCCACCTCAAGCTTCCTGAGCTATCATCTATTCCCACCTCCAGCTTCCTGAGCTATCATCTATTCCCACCTCCAGCTTCCTGAGCTATCATCTATTCCCACCTCCAGCTTTCTGAGCTATCATCTATTCCCACCTCCAGCTTCCTGAGCTATCATCTATTCCCACCTCCAGCTTCATGAGCTATCATCTATTCCCACCTCCAGCTTCCTGAGCTATCATCTATTCCCACCTCCAGCTTCCTGAGCAATCATCTATTCCCACCTCCAGCTTCCTAAGCTATAATCTATTCCCACCTCCAGCTTCCTGAGCTATCATGTATTCCCACCTCAAGCTTCCTGAGCTATCATCTTTTCCCACCTCCAGCTTCCTGAGCTATCATGTATTCACACCTCCAGCTTCCTGAGCTATCATGTATTCCCACCTCCAGCTTCCTGAGCTATCATCTATTCCCACCTCCAGCTTCCTGAGCTATCATCTACTCCCACCTCCAGCTTCCTGAGCTATCATCTATTCCCACCTCCAACTTCCTGAGCTATCATGTATTCCCACCTCCAGCTTCCTGAGCTATCATATATTCCCACCTCCAGCTTCCTGAGCTATCATGTATTCACACCTCCAGCTTCCTGAGCTATCATGTATTCCCACCTCCAGCTTCCTGAGCTATCATCTATTCCCACCTCCAGCTTCCTGAGCTATCATCTATTCCCACCTCCAGCTTCCTTGCGCTATCATCTATTCCCACCTCCAGCTTCTTGAGCTATCATCTTTTCCCACCTCCAGCTTCCTTGCGCTATCATCTATTCCCACCTCCAGCTTCCTGAGCTATCATCTACTCCCACCTCCAGCTTCCTGAGTTATCATCTATTCCCACCTCCAGCTTCCTGAGCTATCATCTATTCCCACCTCCAGCTTCCTGAGCTATCATCTATTCCCACCTCCAGCTTCCTGAGCTATCATCTATTCCCACCTTCAGCTTCCTGAGCTATCGTCTATTCCCACCTCCAGCTTCCTGACCTATCATCTACTCCCACCTCCAGCTTCCTGAGCTACAGATGGGTCCACATACATCTTGGCTTTTTTTCTCAATTTGTTGCAACATGTAAAACACGGCTTAGCTGTTTTTCCAAATGTAGCAAGTGGGCAGATTCTGAAAATTGTTTGCAGCTGTAGAATTTGTATAAAGCAATAGATTAGAGGTGGAATTTTTTTGAAAAATCACAAAGCGTGACTTTTGCAGAGTCCAAGGTGTGCCATATTGTGCCATACATGGCGCAGCAAAACCAAGATGTATGTGGACATATCTGTATCATCTATTCCCACCTCCAGCTTCCTGAGTTATCATCTATTCCCACCTCCAGCTTCCTGAGCTATCATCTATTCCCACCTCCAGCTTCCTGAGTTATCATCTATTCCCACCTCCAGCTTCCTGAGCTATCATCTACTCCCACCTCCAGCTTCCTGAGCTATCATCTACTCCCACCTCCAGCTTCCTGAGCTATCATCTATTCCCACCTCCAGCTTCCTGAGTTATCATCTATTCCCACCTCCAGCTTCCTGAGCTATCATCTACTCCCACCTCCAGCTTCCTGAGCTATCATCTATTCCCACCTACAGCTTCCTGAGCTATCATCTACTCCCACCTCCAGCTTCCTGAGCTATCATCTACTCCCACCTCCAGCTTCCTGAGCTATCATCTATTCCCACCTCCAGCTTCCTGAGCTATCATCTATTCCCACCTCCAGCTTCCTGAGTTATCGTCTATTCCCACCTCCAGCTTCCTGAGCTATCATCTATTCCCACCTCCAGCTTCCTGAGTTATCGTCTATTCCCACCTCCAGCTTCCTGAGCTATCGTCTATTCCCACCTCCAGCTTCCTGAACTATCATCTACTCCCACCTCCAGCTTCCTGAGCTATCATCTATTCCCACCTCCAGCTTCCTGAGCTATCATCTACTCCCACCTCCAGCTTCCTGAGCTATCATCTATTCCCACCTCCAGCTTCCTGAGCTATCATCTATTCCCACCTCCAGCTTCCTGAGTTATCGTCTATTCCCACCTCCAGCTTCCTGAGCTATCGTCTATTCCCACCTCCAGCTTCCTGAGCAATCATCTATTCCCACCTCCAGCTTCTTGAGCTATCATCTATTCCCACCTCCAGCTTCCTGAGCAATCATCTATTCCCACCTCCAGCTTCCTAAGCTATCATCTATTCCCACCTCCAGCTCCCTGAGCTATCATGTATTCCCACCTCAAGCTTCCTGAGCTATCATCTTTTCCCACCTCCAGCTTCCTGAGCTATCATGTATTCACACCTCCAGCTTCCTGAGCTATCATGTATTCCCACCTCCAGCTTCCTGAGCTATCATCTATTCCCACCTCCAGCTTCCTGAGCTATCATCTACTCCCACCTCCAGCTTCCTGAGCTATCATCTATTCCAACCTTCAGCTTCCTGAGCTATCATGTATTCCCACCTCCAGCTTCCTGAGCTATCATCTATTCCCACCTCCAGCTTCCTGAGCTATCATGTATTCACACCTCCAGCTTCCTGAGTTATCATGTATTCCCACCTCCAGCTTCCTGAGCTATCATCTATTCCCACCTCCAGCTTCCTGAGCTATCATCTATTCCCACCTCCAGCTTCCTTGCGCTATCATCTATTCCCACCTCCAGCTTCTTGAGCTATCATCTTTTCCCACCTCCAGCTTCCTTGCGCTATCATCTATTCCCACCTCCAGCTTCCTGAGCTATCATCTACTCCCACCTCCAGCTTCCTGAGTTATCATCTATTCCCACCTCCAGCTTCCTGAGCTATCATCTATTCCCACCTCCAGCTTCCTGAGCTATCATCTATTCCCACCTCCAGCTTCCTGAGCTATCATCTATTCCCACCTTCAGCTTCCTGAGCTATCGTCTATTCCCACCTCCAGCTTCCTGACCTATCATCTACTCCCACCTCCAGCTTCCTGAGCTATCATCTATTCCCACCTCCAGCTTCCTGAGTTATCATCTATTCCCACCTCCAGCTTCCTGAGCTATCATCTATTCCCACCTCCAGCTTCCTGAGTTATCATCTATTCCCACCTCCAGCTTCCTGAGCTATCATCTACTCCCACCTCCAGCTTCCTGAGCTATCATCTACTCCCACCTCCAGCTTCCTGAGCTATCATCTATTCCCACCTCCAGCTTCCTGAGTTATCATCTATTCCCACCTCCAGCTTCCTGAGCTATCATCTACTCCCACCTCCAGCTTCCTGAGCTATCATCTATTCCCACCTACAGCTTCCTGAGCTATCATCTACTCCCACCTCCAGCTTCCTGAGCTATCGTCTACTCCCACCTCCAGCTTCCTGAGCTATCATCTATTCCCACCTCCAGCTTCCTGAGCTATCGTCTACTCCCACCTCCAGCTTCCTGAGCTATCATCTATTCCCACCTACAGCTTCCTGAGCTATCATCTACTCCCACCTCCAGCTTCCTGAGCTATCATCTACTCCCACCTCCAGCTTCCTGAGCTATCATCTATTCCCACCTCCAGCTTCCTGAGCTATCGTCTATTCCCACCTCCAGCTTCCTGAGTTATCATCTATTCCCACCTCCAGCTTCCTGAGCTATCGTCTATTCCCACCTCCAGCTTCCTGAGCTATCATCTACTCCCACCTCCAGCTTCCTGAGCTATCATCTACTCCCACCTCCAGCTTCCTGAGCTATCATCTATTCCCACCTCCAGCTTCCTGAGCTATCATCTATTCCCACCTCCAGCTTCCTGAGCTATCGTCTATTCCCACCTCCAGCTTCCTGAGCTATCGTCTATTCCCACCTCCAGCTTCCTGAGCTATCATCTACTCCCACCTCCAGCTTCCTGAGCTATCATCTATTCCCACCTCCAGCTTCCTGAGCTATCATCTATTCCCACCTCCAGCTTCCTGAGCAATCATCTATTCCCACCTCCAGCTTCCTGAGCTATCATCTATTCCCACCTCCAGCTTCCTGAGCTATCATGTATTCCCACCTCCAGCTTCCTGAGCTATCATCTATTCCCACCTCCAGCTTCCTGAGCTATCATGTATTACCACCTCCAGCTTCCTGAGCTATCATGTATTCCCACCTCCAGCTTCCTGAGCTATCATCTATTCCCACCTCCAGCTTCCTGAGCTATCATCTATTCCCACCTCCAGCTTCCTGAGCTATCATCGGCTTCCAGGCTATAACACAGGACCCTGAACCATCAGTTCCCAGACCAAACTCAGAACCATCGGTACCCAGACCAAACCCAGAACCATCGGTACCCAGACCAAACCCAGAACCATCGGTACCCAGACCAACCTCAGAACCATCAGTTCCCAGACCAAACCCAGAACCATCGGTACCTAGACCAAACCCAGAACTATCGGTATCCAGACCGCCCCTGAACCATCAGTACCCAGACCAATCCCAGAACCATCGGTACCCAGACCAAACCCAGAACCATCGGTACCCAGACCAAACCCAGAACCATCAGTACCCAGACCAAACTCAGAACCATCGGTACCCAGACCAAACCCAGAACCATTGGTACCCAGACCAAACCCAGAACCATCAGTACCCAGACCAAACTCAGAACCATCGGTACCCAGACTGTCACCAAAGCCAGAGACTATTGATTATCTGTGCAAACTATCGATACTAGATTCTCATACCTGTATCAGATTCTCAGTGCATACCTACCTGAATCAGATTCTCAGTGCATACCTACCTGAATCAGATTCTCAGTGCATACCTACCTGAATCAGATTCTCAGTGCATACCTACCTGTATCAGATTCTCAGTGCATACCTACCTGTATCAGATCCTCAGTGCATAGCTACCTGTACCAGATCCTCAGTGCATACCTACCTGTTTTAGATCCTCAGTGTATACCTACCTGTTTTAGATCCTCAGTGTATACCTACCATTACCAGATCCTCAGTGCCAGGGGCTGGCTGGCAACGTTCAGCCTGGGGGGCAACACAAGCAAGTGGCCCACCACCATCACCATCGTTTCACCACCCTACCCTCTCCCCGCTATGTAGTATGCAGCGATTATTAAACAATCATTCCCCTACACACCCCCGAAAGAGGGACAGCGCGCTCCGGAGGCGCGCTGCAAAATTTTACACTGTAATGCCCATTACACATAATGCCACACACCGCAATGCCCATTCCACATAAAGCCAACACCGCAATGCCCATTAAACACAATGCCAATTAAAAAATGCCCATTACACATAATGCCAACACCGATATGCCCATTACACATATTGCCGCACACCGTAATGCCAATTAAACAATGCCCATTACACATATTGCCACACACCGTAATGCCCATTCCACATAATGTTAACAACGTAATGCCAATTACACATAATGCCACACACCGTAATGCCCATTCCACATAAAGACAACACCACAATGCCCATTAAGCATAATGCCAATTAATCAATGCCCATTACACATAATGCCACACACCGTAATGCCCATTACACATAATGCCAAGACCGCAACGCAATGCCCATTACACATTGCCACACACCGTAATGCCTATTACACATAATGCCAACAAAGTAATGCCCATTACACATAATGCCACACACGGTAATGCCCATTGCACATAACGACAACACCGCAATGCCCATTAAGCATAATGCCAATTAATCAATGCCCATTACCAGTGGCGGATCCAGGATAAAATGACAGAGGGGGCACCATGATAAAAGAAGGTTTAGGTGGGAGGGGCGGTGTTAGTGGTGCCAGTGTACATGCTAAGAGAGCGGCAGAGAGGGTGGGAATGGGATTAAATATAGGCCCTGGCATTTAAAGTATGCAGGCCCTCCATGGCGACAAAAGTGAAGGATGTAGTTGTGCGCGCACCGAAGGCGCGCTCTGGAAAAGGGGGTGTGGCCACTCAACAGGGGGCATGTCCTTGAGTGTAGTGTACAACACCAAATACATCTTCTACACATTATGCAACAAAATACTAGACCCCATTATACTTGCCCCTTACACATGATGCCAAATGGAATGAGCCAAAATTCACATAATGCCACACGGATTGTGTCAAAATTCACATAATGCCACACGGATTGAGCCAAAATTCACATAATGCCAAATGTATTGAGCCAAAATTCACATAATGCCACATGGATTGTGTCAAAATTCACATAATGCCACACGGATTGAGCCAAAGTTCACATAATGCTAAATGTATTGAGCCAAAATTCACATAATGCCACACGGATTGAGCCAAAATTCACATAATTCCACACGGTTTGAGCCAAAATTCACATAATGCCAAATGGATTGAGCCAAAATTCACATAATGCCACACGGATTGAGCCAGAATTCACATAATGCCACACAGATTAAGCCAAACTTCACAATACGCTTCATAAACAGGGACATTGTCCACCAAAGGCGCGCATTAAACATTTACACCATAATGTCCATTACACGTTAAGTTACAAGCCATTATGTCCATTTTGTATTATGCCAAACACCATAATGCCTATTAAAATTATGCTTCATAAGTGCTGCTTATCTACATGCTCATTGTCAAGGGTTCCATGCTCATTGCCAGAGGTAATACATGCTCACGGTAAATGGGGAAAGCCGCCGCCAGGCAGAAGTGATAGCCACTGACAGTGGCAGAGCCTGGCTGTATTCAGAGCATTGCAGGTCCCGGCTATTTGAAATAATACCCCCTTCACACCAGAAAATGCATTCCCAGGTAGCCCCTTTTACACCAGCCTAGTCCCTGCATTTTCTGGTGTGAGGGGGAGAGTAAACCACCCCCCCCCCCCCCCCCCTTTAACCAGTTATCTCATTTAACCGGCTATATCTTCGGAACCAACTGACCCATTTACATGAGACAAGTATCATATAGAAGAACTTTTGAGTGGGCTTTGAATGATTTTGGTCCAGTGAAACTGGAACGTTTGGTTCCAGAGTAATCTGCCCTCAAAGAACATGAACAGCCATGAAATTACATTTCAAAAATATTAACTTGGTTTACACGCAATATCTCTGGAACTGATAGACCGATATGGACCAGCCTGGTATCATATTGAAGGCCCAGCGATTTGGAATTGAATGAGATCAACCACAAGCTTCTGGGTTGCCAGAGGGGGGACTGGTAGCCGTCGGAACCGGGTGGGGGTCGGAATTGACGGGTTCCATATTATCCTATGAGGAAAAAATGTTACAGCTTTGCCAGGCGATATCTCCGGTTCCCGGTGGGCTAGAGACACGGGGCTGGGCTCGTTGTAAAGCCCTGGTCCTCAGCTACAAAATGAAATGACAGGAGGGGCACGTGCCCGGGTGCCCCCCCCCTGAATCCGCCACTGCCCATTACACATAATGCCAACACTGCAATTTCCATTACACATATTGCCACACACCGTAATGCCCATTACACATAAAGCCACACACGGTAATGCCCATTACACATAATGCCACAAACCATAATGCCCAATAAACATATATTTGCCTGCTTTAACTGTTTAACTATTTGTTCATTACCGATATATATATATATATATATATATATATATACTGTATATATATATATTATATATATATATATATATATATATATATATATATACACACACACACATATATATACACATACACACCATGTAATAAGTCTAGACAGAACAATGTACTTACAGTACAGGCAGTGTTTCCTAGCAGGGTCAGCTTGAGCTCAGCCTCCATGGCCCCCGCACTACATGCAGCATGAAGAGTTCCATGTACCTGCCTGGAGCAGGGCCACCCACGCTCCCGCCGGCGGCCTCCGCAGGTAAACTGCAACCCGCCCCCCCTCCTCTCGGCAGCCTAGGTAAATGCTGGGGTTCCTTTTAAACAGCGCGCCAGTGCTACCCGAAGCCGCACTTCCGGGTAGCACTGGCCGCTGCGCGCTGTCATCCTTTGACAGACACTAGAGGTACAGCAGTACCTCTAGTGTCTGTCTCCTCCTAGGCGGCGGCCATTTTTGGAGGGGCCGTCGCCATGGAGGAGGCCTGTGTGCGGCACTGCAGCAGGACCCAACGACGACTGCGGCAGTGTGAGTGCAGCCACTACATACCGGCCCGGGGGGCATGTGGCATCCTGCCCCCCGGCCCAGCCCGCCCCTGCTCAGTGCATACTTACCTGTGTCAGATCCTCAGTGTATACCTACCTGTTTTAGATCCTCAGTGTATACCTACCATTACCAGATCCTCAGTGCATACATACCTGTATCAGATTCTCAGTGCATACCTACCTGTACCAGATCCTCAGTGCACACTTACCTGTATCAGATCCTCAGTGCATACCTACCTGTGTCAGATCCTCAGTGTATACCTACCTGTTTTAGATCCTCAGTGTATACCTACCATTACCAGATCCTCAGTGCATACATACCTGTATCAGATTCTCAGTGCATACCTACCTGTACCAGATCCTCAGTGCACACTTACCTGTATCAGATCCTCAGTGCATACCTACCAGTACCAGATCTTCATTGCATACCTACCAATACTAGATCCTCAGTGCACAATTACCTGTATCAGATCCTCAGTGTATACCTACCATTACCAGATCCTCAGTGCATACCTACCTATATCAGATTCTCAGTGCATACCTACCAATACCAGATCCTCAGTGCACACTTACCGGTATCAGATCCTCCGTGCACACTTACCTGTATCAGATCCTCGGTGCATACCTACCATTACCAGATCTTCAGTGCATACCTACCTGTATCAGATCCTCAGTGCATACCTACCTGTACCAGATCCTCAGTGCATACCTACCTGTATCAGATCATCAGTGCATACCTACCTGTACCAGATCCTCAGTGCATACCTACCTGTATCAGATCCTCAGTGCATACTTACCAATACCAGATCCTCAGTGCATACCTACCTGTCAGATCCTCAGTGCATACCTACCTGTATCAGATTCTCAGTGCATACATACCTGTATCAGATTCTCATTGCATACATACCTGTATCAGATTCTCAGTGTATACCTACCTGAATCAGATTCTCAGTGCATACCTACCAATACCAGATCCTCAGAGCATACCTACCTGTATCAGATCCTCAGTGCATACCTACCAATACCAGATACTCAGTGCACACTTACCTGTATCAGATCCTCAGTGCATACCTACCAATACCAGATCCTCAGTGCACACTTACCTGTATCAGATCCTCAATGCATACCTACCAGTACCAGATCTTCAGTGCATATCTACCAATACTAGATCCTCAGTGCATACCTACCTGTATCAGATCCTCAGTGCATACCTACCTGTATCAGATCCTCAGTGCATACCTACCTATATCAGATTCTCAGTGCATACCTACCTGTATCAGATCCGCAGTGCACACTTGCCGGTATCAGATCCTCGGTGCATACATACCTGTATCAGATTCTCAGTGCATACCTACCTGTATCAGATCCGCAGTGCACACTTGCCGGTATCAGATCCTCGGTGCATACCTACCATTACCAGATCCTCAGTGCATACCTACCCATATCAGATTCTCAGAGCATTCTTACCAGTACCAGATCCTCAGAGCATACTTACCTGTATTATATCCTCAGTGTATACCTACCTGTATCAGATCCTCAGGGCATATCCAAGAAAGAACGACTACGTAACTAAACTCCACCCCCATGCATTGCAGACATAATAAAAAACGACCCTACCAAGCGGTATCCACTCAACCTACTGCATTGACTACCCACCCGTCCGGGTGGGGTTGCTGCCCCCGAGCGGGTGATTAAGCAAAAGGCCTAAGTCAATGAATTGGCGAGTGCACCAAAAAACAATCTATATACCTTACATAAACAGATAATGAAGGCTAAAACAACGATTAACCTGCCGTTCTTTCCCGCCTATCAGCCAAAGCGATTAAACACCCCCCCACCATAAACAACAAAAAGGGGAGGGAGGACGGGGAAAACTCCACAGGAAAGAGAGGAAAACTCCTCCCTTTCCTGCCCTAATATCTCAGCTACCTCTGCCATTCCCTTAAACCTTATTGGATCTCCGAGTCACATGCTTCCCAAGGGTCACACACAGCCTTGGATGTTTAACCCACTCCACGCCAATTGCTGGCATTACGTTAATCAACACAAACCCTAAATACTGTACCTACAGCAGTTGGTGTTGAGGCATGATGAGGCGGAGGGAGTGAAGGGTGGAAAAGAGGTGGCGGTAGTTACGGAACTGGGAAGAGAATAGTTTTAATGTAGGACTGAACAGAAGAAATAGGGCAGCACAGTAGGCGACAGGATGAATTGTATGTTGGCTTTGAAGATCTGGTCAGAAGGACATTTACATTTTAAAGTAGAGAAGCTTCTCGTTCAGCAGGTATTTCTGGCACACATGTCTCCACAGGGGCATCACTAACCTTTGTGTACTCAGTAAAGGTGACTATACAGACAAATAAGCAAATTAACTAATACAGTACCTTAGCGCTAACTATAAAAATTCAGCCCAGGGTGACACACAAGGAGAGCCTTCACCATTGAAACGCAGATTGACATATAGCAAGAACAGTAAAAGGGTGACACCCACTGGCAAAATATTATATAACATGTAAATAAAAATTGTTGATCACAGTACAAAGTCCTTTCTCTAAAAAACTCAAAGAAAAGGAGACAGTGCAATACTGTAGGGAATGAGCAGAGTATTTTTATTTTTTCCATTCCACTCACAAAAGTCGAGGTAAATGCCCATATCAAGCATATATATCTTCCTCTCCCAGATGTCATCTCCTCCTTTAACCCTAGAGGGAGCTTGATAAAAGTATATATAGTGCAAATACCGTTTTGCAAGCAAAATACACAAAAGATTTATTTAACACACTCACATGTTAAAAGAAGATAAAAGCTTTAAACCCAAATGGGTATTGGATAAAGCGATCAAAAAGGATGGATACCGTCCCAACAGTCATCAGGGTTCCCCGTCCTTCAAGTCCCACAGGATCCGGTCGGTGGTAGCAGCAGGTTTAAGCGTGGTTTTGGGCACACATATGCCCGTCTGAAGAAGTGGAATTTAAAAATGCTCATTCCCTACAGTATTGCACTAGGTCTCCTTTTGTTTGAGTTTTTTAGAGAAAGAACTTTTTAGAGAAAGACGTTGATGCTCAACAATTTTATTGTGCGTTTTTACATGTTATATACAATTACGCCAGTAGGTGTCACCATTTTTTCTGTTCTTACTAACCTTTGTGTGTCAGACTGAATCCATACTGGCATGTTATTCCACTGCAAAAGGGGCATGGCCTTGCTGGTAAGGGGGTGTGGCCTCACATTTCAGAGGCCATTTTTGTTACTCTGGGGGTCCCATAGATGCCGGGCTGCCCTGCACAGTAACAGAAGCCAGGTGCTGTATTATACCATTACATGCAGCACCAGGCACCTGTCACTGTGTAGGAGCCATCACTGAAGACTACAGACAGTCTCCAGTTAGTATTGTTCAGTGCCAGCTCCTACACAGTGACAGGTGCCTGCTGCTGCATATAATGGTATAATGCAGCACCTGGCATCTGTCACTGTGTAGGAGCCATCACTGAAGACTACAGACAGTCTCCAGTTAGTATTCTTCAGTGACGGCTCCTACACAGTGACAGGTGCCTGGTGCTGCACTATACCATTACATGCAGCACCAGGCACCTGTCACTGTGTAGGAGCCATCACTGAAGACTACAGACAGTCTCCAGTTAGTATTGTTCAGTGCCAGCTCCTACACAGTGACAGGTGCCTGCTGCTGCATATAATGGTATAATGCAGCACCTGGCTTCTGTCACTGTGTAGGAGCCGTCACTGAAGACTACAGACAGTCTCCAGTTAGTATTCTTCAGTGACGGCTCCTACACAGTGACAGGTGCCTGGTGCTGCACTATACCATTACATGCAGCACCAGGCACCTGTCACTGTGTAATAGCCACCACTGAAGACCACAGACAGTCTCCAGTTAGTATTGTTCAGTGCCAGCTCCTACACAGTGACAGATGCCTGGTGCTGCATATAATGGTATAATGCAGCACCTGGCTTCTGTCACAGTGCAGGAGCCGTCATTGTGGTGTCACACTCGGTGACATGACAATTGGTCCTTAGTAGCCTGTACACAAGCGTTCAGGGATAATCAGGCAGGTAACTCCTGAGGTACTGTGAAAATTGTGTAGGACAACAGAACCTATGGTGGACTAGACTGGACTCGAGGGACTGCAGCCTGCACCAAGACGGTAATATTATAACACTATCGGGTGTACTGAGTTTACTAAGAGGAGGTTTATTTAGGGGGTTAAAAACTCCTGCACATTGATGGAAAGTTGAGGCGTCAAACCTCTGCATTTACTATACAATGGTTTTGATGGGATTTTGTGAACCACCACCAATGTTTTCTAATGGAATTTTGACCAAATGGACATAAAATATATGTTACAGATGGAGAATCTCCCGTCGGAGTTGCTCCTGGTGATAAAATCGACATCCGACAGAAGGGGCACGCAAACGAGATGCTTGCGTTCCCAGTCCATCCGCTGCCAGTCCCCAGCATCTCCACACAGCCCCTGCCAGCTCCCCTTGCTCCCTGCCCATCTCCCTGAAGTGGAGACGGGAAGGGAAAGTGCCAATAAGAAGGAGACAAATAACCACCCATGCTGTATAGCACTTTATGGGTGACATTCTATGGGATGCGATAAAATCACATTTTTTTTATCGCACCACTTCGCACTTTTTCAAATCGCAAGATTGGCCCGTTTTTCGCATATTTAATGAGATGCGAAAAACGGGCCAAATAGTGCGAGGTGGTGCAATGTATTTAGGGCCTTATTTTGGTTCATTCTTTCTGACAAAATCCTTCTTAGATGGGCAAAACCATGTGCACTGCAGGTGGGGCAGATGTAACGTGCAGAGAGAATTAGATTTGGGTGGGGTTTTACTTCAAAGTGAGATCTATATTGCAGTGTAAAAATAAAGCAGTCAGTATTTTCCCTGCACAGAAACAAAATTACTCACCCAAATCTAACTCTCTCTGCACATGTTACATCTGCCCCCCTGCAGTGCACATGGTTTTGTCCATCTAAGAAGGATTTTGTCAGAAAGAGTGAACCAAAATAAGGCCCTTAGTCCTGAAAATGTGCGATTTTCATGTCTGAAAATCGCACGTTTGCAGGAAAGCGCAAATAAAAAACAAAAACGAGCACGGGGTCCCCCGCCAGAGCATAACCAGCCCCGGGCTCATTGGGCCGGTGCTGGTGACATAAAATCAGGGTCCCCGACAAATAGGGGTCCCCTTGATTTCATGAAACCAGCACCAGGCTCAAGGTCCGGCGCTGGTTCCCAAAATACGGGGGACAAAATGACTAGGGGTACCCCGTATTTTAAGAACCAGCACCGGACCCAACCAGCCAGCGGGGTAATGCCACAGCCGGGGGACACTTATTATATAAGGTCCCGCGGCCAAAGCATTATCCCCGTGGCTGGTCAGCATGGGCAGGGGTCCTGGGGAAGTGGGGACCCCCCCAATGAAGGGGTCCCCCCCCCCTCCAGGACTTACCAGCCCATGCTGATAGTCCGGGGCTGTCCCCGATGCCCCTGGGCGGTGGGCATCGGGCTGATGGATTGTGTAAAAAAAAGAAGATAAACTATTGTTTTCTACTGGCGAACTATGAGTCCCAGCAAGCCCCCCGCATGCTGGGACTTGGAGAACCACAAGTCCCAGCATGCGGGGCATTAAAGGGCCCGCTGGCACTTGTAGTTCTACAGTACAAAAAATAGTGAAATAAAACACACTGACACCCTGAAAAATAAAAGTTTAATACACACATAACACACACACACTGATACTTACCTACCTTGAGCCCGTCGGTCGGTCCCTGGATCCTGGGTCCGGGCTCCAGGGCAGAAGAGTCCGGTTCCGGGGCCTTGGTCCTGGTTCCGGGGCTGGTCCTGGGGTTCCGGGGCTGGTCCGGGGTCCAGGATCCGATGAAGTCCACAGGGGTACCTGAGGAAGGAAATCCTACTCACCTGGTCCCCGGCGACGACATCGGCATCGACTTTCTCGGCTCCTGATTGGCCGCTAGCCGGCCAATGGAATCATTCTGAGAAGAGGCGTGGAAGATGAAACATCTCTGCGCCTCTTCAGTCCGAGAGCGGGTACCACAGCAGCCGGGAGCAGCGCGTCTGCCGGAGAGGATGCCGATGTCGTCGCCGGGGACCAGGTGAGTAGTATTTCCTTCCTCAGGTACCCCTGTGGACTTTATCGGATCCTGGACCCCGGACCAGCCCGGAACCCCAGGACCAGCCCCGGGGACCCTAATTTTATGTCACCAGCACCGGCTCAATGAGCCCGGGGCTGGTTATGCTCTGGCGGGGGACCCCGCTCTCGGTTTTTTTTTATTTTAACTGTTTTTTTAATTTTTTTCACCAGAAACCTACACAGAACATTGCGATCTGTGCAGGTTTCTGGCTAATTCGCCCATCAGAACCTGGTCTGATTTTTGGGCGAATTATAGTCACACTTTATACAAATCGCATACCATTAAATATGCGATTTGTATACTTTTCCATGTGAAAACATCTGGATGCGATGTGCTGCGAAAAGCAGCCATCGCATTTCCAGCGTGTCCAACTTGTTGGCAAAAATCGCATTTTTTACACATTTTCGCAGCTCATTAAATATGCGAAAATGGAAAAAAATGCGATTTCGGCCGTTTTTGCGAAAAAATTCGCATAAGCCTAAAAATCGCATCCCATAGAATGTCACCCTAAATGTTACTAATATGAAGTATGAAATATGAGGATGTGCAAAAAGTTTCTGGATGCACAAAAAGTTTTATATTTGTAAACAAAGTGAACATGAGTTTTATTTCAGTGCATTCACCAGAGGAGTCCGTGCAAAGTTGCATATGGTCAAACCACTCGATGTAACAGCTGGAACATTCTGTAAACGGTGGGTCTTCTACTTGTTGAGTGAAGGTCCCCACTGCAGCTTCTGTTGGCTCAAAAGGAATTCCACACATACTGTATTGCGCTTTATTTGTGGGAACACAAAGAAGTGAAAGGTCCAGGTCTTGACTGTACGTTTTTTTTTTTCCACATGATGTCATAAGGTCACGTTGTAGTCACGCAATGCTCCTCTATGAACATTTTGGATGGTCAGGATATCTTTATGAGGCCCCTTGGGATCTGCTGGGCCCTAAGCTGGCATCTAGGTTGCCTTGTGGAAAATCCGCCTCTGGTTCCAGCACTTGCAGCGGGCATTGGCTGGCGTAGCAGTCCCCAACGATGGTGCACTGCTGCACGAGTGGGACAGTAGCTACATGACCAGGCTTGGCCACAAAACAGCCACCATCTGCTTGGCCATGCTGTGCTGATGTCAGAGAATGGGGGTCCACTGAGCAGATTGTTTGGGGGGGGCTTTTACTGTACATACTGTACAACCTAATTACAAACATAGGGGTTTATTCTAATTTAATCGGACCCCCGCGCATTCGCATGGGAGACCGATTTTCTGCATCTGCGCATGTGCAGATGCTGGGTGCAAGAGGGCACAGCTAACTACATGTTCACCATCCCGCTCGCACCTAACAGTGTGGGCAGTGGGCGGTGGTGGGGCACAGCCCATGGGACGTTTCATGGGTGCAGCCCATTGGAATATTTCATGGTGGGCCGACCATCCCTGTGGGCGGCAGCTGACATTTAGTCCACACGCAACACTGCGAAAATCTCAGCATTGCATGTGAACCAGAATAAGGTCCATAATACAGTCACACTTTAACCTCTCACTAGTGTGGTGCATTGGGATGTCAGCCTGTTCTAATTTGGGGGGTCAACTTAGTGTTAGCACCCCGGATCAGATGCGGTCAGATGATCACAGTTCTGGGGCCCATATTTTTAGCCATTTGCTTGATGTTATGTTGCATTGTGTATTATAATTCTTCTGGCTAGAAGTTTTATACATAGGACATGAAGAACAAAAGTAAATCTCAAGTATGTGTAATGCAAGGGGCGTGTGATATATTTAGACAAACATCACAACGGCATACCTCCCAACTTCTGTGCTGACGAAAAGGGGACGGGGCGTATGCAAATGAGGGCGCGGCTTATGCTAATTAGCCGCAACCTCATTTTCATACGAGAATAGACGCTGTGCGCATGCGCACAGCGCCTATTCTATTAGATTGGGGGGTCTCCCAACTGCCACCCCCCGCAGCGGGACAATGCCTGCCGCGGGTAGGACAGCGGGACAGGACCCGAAAATCGGGACTGTCCTGCTGTAATCGTGACAGTTGGGAGGTATGCAACAACGGTACACATACAGAGAAATCAGGAACACAATTGAAACCATAATCAAATAAATCATTCAATAATTAAATAATTGAGACAGATCCAGCTCCCACAAAGTGACTCACTTCACAATGTAGCACAAATTATCTCGAGTATAAGAGAGCGCAACTGGCACAATTTTCAGTTAAAAATGAAACAATTAATTTGCTGCCACCATAAAACAGTATATTTTACACTGAATCATTGAAATATAACTTTACTAGTACAGTGAGATATTCAGCACATTTTTCATAAAAATTTTATATTATTTAGAAGAAGCTCATATACACAACAATAATCAAGATTTTAACTTAATTAGCTGAAATTCCGAGTAACGGGGTTCCCTTAAGGGGTTAATTTCCTCTTAGTGGATATACTTACAGCAGGGTTGCCTAACCCCAAAAATCGGGTCCCCCTCCCGGCCCCCCGGAAAGGTGGGCAAACCTCCCAGTCTCTGGGGGACCCCCACTCCCCCCCCCCCTGATCGCGGCATCCCCTCCCCTTATGCACCGTTTAAATAACCTTATCTACTTATCTCCGATGAGGGGACGGGGGCTAAAGTGCCATAATTGCGTCATTTTAATGGCTTAATGATGTCACTTTCAAGCCACGCCCCCAAACTCCTTCTGAAAGTCTCCTCTCCGGGCTTCTCCCGGAGCGGAAATTTAAAAAGTCGGCAACCCTGTCTTACAGTATATCAAGGGAACTGTAGCCATGTTTTTGGTATCGTTGGTATGTTATTATGTAACACAGCAGCAGCCGGATTTATTTAATCAGGTCCCTCCTTTGAGTACAAATCCAGTATAGGCAGTCCCGTTATCAGGAAAGAAATTCTCTGTTTAGATTTTATATTTTATAGAGGAAACAATCGCAGTCTCTCAGCAGTGCAGATCATTTAGGGCCTTATTCTAGTTCACTCTTAGAGGCAAATTCCTTCTTAGCTGGACAAAACCATGTGCACTGCAGGTGGGGCAGATGTAACTCCTGTATACAGGAGGAGTGAGCGCATAAGTCGGCCATACTATAAAGTAACAAAAAAATAATTGGATAAAACGACGCCAATCTCATGTCAAATATTTCACGTGTCATTTATTTTCCATGTTGACTTTTTTTAATTTTGACCAAGACGTTGGGTGGTATTTAATCTAGGCTTCCGATTGTCGGGACATCCCGACAGTCGGAATCCCGGTCCATTTTCACCCAGCTTGACAGGTATTCAATGTTCCGCCTGTCAACTGTCGAAAAGGGGACATGACAGTAAAAGCGGCCGTGGATTGTATAAAAAACAGAGGTGAATTTAACAATCCATGGCAGTCTCCAACAAAAGAGATCCGACTGGTTTAAAAGTTGGATCTGGTTTGTCGAATTCCGCCTTCAATGCTGTTGGAATCGTCTGTGAGATATACCCCCCCCCCTCCTACCATGTGCAACAAAGTATCAGTACAGCACCTGCCATGTGTGTATTACCCGCCACATGTGTATTACCTGCCACATGTGTATTACCCGTCACGTGTGTATTACCCGTCACGTATGTATTACACAGTAACATCCATTCACAGTCTTGGGGGATACTCCCACATCATTCCATGGTCGGCGACCATTCAATGATGTTGAAGGCGCACACATATAAAAGTGACTCTGGTGCTTGTGTAATAGTACCGCGCCTGGCCACGCCTAGACTAAGCTACGTTGTCAGCATAGTGACTCCGCGGCAGCCCGGCTCTGTCCCCGGCATCCATGGCTCTGTCCCCGACGTCCATGGCAAGCCTAGTGAGCGCCTCTCACACGGCACCAGTAACTGCCAGATCCCCTGCGCTGGCGGAAGCCGGTGGAGAGGGGATCATGCGGACGCCGGCGGAGAGGTGCTCCAGCTGTCTGAGACACAAGTGCGTCTCAGATGCTCCTGCGTCTCAGTAATTATTGTGGCAGTGTACTGCAACCCCGCCCGTGTCCACTTCAGGGAGACGGGGTTAGGGGTTCGGTAGCAGGTGCATCTCGTGCACAAAGGGGGTATGTGGGCGCAAGTGCGTCTTATGCACAATAAAGGAGGCATTTGCCAGTGCTCTATGTTACATACTGGCAAATTCCTCAAACCCCCACTATCCACACCAGCCCGAAGCGTGGCGAGCGCAGCGAGCCCCACGAGGGAATGCATTACACGTCCCCCCAACCTGTTCATACCACCACTAGCCACATCGCGTGGAGTTGATTCTATAAAGTGTGGCATGTGCAGCGAGTCACCGAGCCCGAAGCGTGGTGAGCGGACGCGGAATACATGTAAAGTAATCCACGTCCCCTCACGGGGCTCACTGCGCTCGCCATGCTTCAGGTTCTGTGGCTCGCTGCACCACCAAGACAGTAATGATGACATGTGTTAACTGGTAACTGGATTTTAGTGAATAATAAAGAAGAAAAAAAACACTTAAAGTACAATAATATAAAATAACAAGACAAGGAAATAGTGAAACAGTTATTCTTCAGTTTCTGCATTCACGGAAACTGCAGCTGAAGTTGGCGCAGTTGTGTCTGCATCTGTGTCATCTGCTTTGTCAGCCTTTGGGATCAGAGTTAGGGCATATAGAATCCGCTGGAAAGCGTTTCCTGCGCTGACAGTTTTTCGCCAAATAAATTCCTGAAGATAGGAGTAGAGATTTTGGTGCGCAGTGCCCCTTTGCCTTTTGTTACACCACTTACAAGATCCCCAAAGGCATTCGATCCAGTCTCCGGATCTGTAATAAACTGGAATTTTATTCTAATGTTTCTCTGCCTTTCTATTTTGCAGGATACTTCTTCTTTCCTCTTCCACTTCCAGGATTATTCCATTGTCGGTAAGTATAAACAGGTTTTTAGTTTATAATGAAGTATTTATTTATGAATAAATTTATATATTTGCGAAGTATATAATAATTCCACTTCAACAGGTTATGCAACAAGAAATTGCAACATAAAACAAATTAAATAAAATTTACCATTTTCTAGCAATACATTAGAATTTTTATAGATCAAATAGCTAATAACAATAGTTAACCCACAGTGAATATGACAAAAATTCACTTGCATACATCTAGGGTGAAATTTACTAAAGGAAATTTGTAAAAAATAGGTGTATTTGTATCCAGAAATACACTTATTTTTGCCATTTACTATCCCGAAAATACGGCAATTCATATTCGTATTGATAGCACATCAATACGAAAACGAATTGCCGTATTTTCGGGATAGTAAATGTCAAAAATAAGTGTATTTCTGGATACAAATACACCTAGTTTTTTACAAATTTCCTTTAGTAAATTTCCCCCCTAACGTCTCAATTACAATACACATTTACAACTAATATACTGTAGTCGGCATTGCCACTTTAAAACGCATATTTCACTCTTCTGCTAACAGCATAAATTGAGTCCCAAAAGATTTTGTAACAGTCTATCCTATTAATTTGCAAAGTTCTGAGTATACACTGTGCACTGCTCCTCACAACGATTCTCTCCTTAAGGTAGAACTACTCTTGCAACAATGGATTATGTTATCCTATAATATGTCGAGTTCCTAGTCTTTCTTGGTTACAACAGAAGGAATATTAACCTATTGTTTCCAGCTTGTAATCCCACACTTTGAACAAGACTTTGCTTTACTTTGTCTGACTTTTATTTGCAGAAGCTGAGAAGACCCTGAAGTATAAAACCCTTTTCCTTGCAGGCAAGTGTTTTGTCAATCATCACTAAATGCTTTCCTTTATAGGTAGAATAAATATCTAACTGTATAACATCCTTAGCAAAGTTCTTCTTTCTTTATTCCACTGCTTCATCACTTTATCTCTATCTATTTCGCCTCTTTGCAATATTTATGGAACTGTGAACTGTATAAAGGTGCTCCTCTCTAGGACTCCAGCCTCTCAACTGTTTAGTGTGACACTTGTAGTTCTGCGACTGGCAATTTATACTTTGCTATCTCCTTATGCAGGGTCTCAAGACTATACGTTTTGCACTATAAATCTTTGGCTACTTTATTTGGAATAGTACTTACAGTATACTCCGGCTCTTCTTATGCTGGGCAAATCTCACCAACACCTCACTGTATTGCAATTGCTAACTTCTATAGACAGCTCACTAGCCAGGGGGATGGAGGCAGGGGTAGGGGTACAACTGCTCACTGCTGGGTTAACTGATGCTGCTATTTGTCAGCACACCTCCGGGGCTCCACTCCACTGACAGCCATGGGGGCCTAACTGCGTCACAGCACTCTCCTCCCCCTCTCAGCCTCAAGCGCTTACCGTTGGTTTCTTTCTCCAAGGCCTCGCCTCAGTTACCACCCACCTCTAGGGCAATTGGTCTCAGCTACTTGCCGGGATTTCAGCCACATTCCTCCACAATCTACAGCCCGCCTCCTGCTGTAATGTTTACTCTTGCGCCCCTCAGTGTCACTCCTTACTTTAATGATTCTGGCCGCGATTCCGGGTCCGCTCAGCGAGCGGTGTCACGCCTCCTGGTGGACCAGAGTGCGATAGGCTCCGGCACCCGGTCACCGGATTTCGGGCAGATAAGTATCACCTCTCCAAGTTCTCACTGGCCTTCCTGTCCCAGCAGCCGCTCTCCGCTTCCTCTATACTGCGTTACTCTGCTTTACACAGCAGCTCTCCATTTCAGCTATATTGTGCCGCTCTGCAGTCTCTCGCCTCTCTAACTGGTCAAGTGTCACCTCCAAACGGCCCCCTGCCTTTTTTTTATGCCTCTGCATGCGGATTTGTGGCATGAGCTCCCCAACTTTATTAGTACTTCACAGTGGCTGTTGTCAGAGATTTTCTCCCCTATGTGGCAGGAGAAATAGTTCAGTCCGTGATTCCTTCGCATGGACTAAGCAAACAGACTAGTCCAAGATACCTAAAGTGAGGGGCATTTCAGTTCACCTAACAGTCTCTGATGACACTCACATACTTTTCTGTAAAAAGGTCTCTGGTTTCTAATATTTTATTCCCTCTATGAGGGACCATAGTTCATTAACTTACGGTATTTACTATATATACATGTATAACATTACCACATGTGCTGGTTATTACAGATCAACAAAATGATACCGGTGGTTCACCTGTGCGTGGTGGTACCCTGCCTGCTCCAGCTGTTCGGTGTTATATGCACGCCAGCATTCAGAGTATATAGTCGTCCCCGGTTCTATATATCAGGGTGCTGGCGTCACCTCTGTCCACAGGCGTTACGAAACACTCACCGGTGTCTCGGGACATGCTTCCAAACAGCCACTGTTGAGGCAGCACACGTCCAACATTACTTTTTCTCTGTACAAACAGACTCTCATCCACCTCCACTATTTTTTCCCGGACCGCCAATCCGGCGTTGGGGCTGCGACAATTCCACGGTGCAAGCCTCCCGCATAATGTTATTGTACAGCACAGTGGTTTTGTTCGACAACTTTAGTTGTTGCTCACAAAAAGATATGCTTGTGCGCTCCTCCGCCCAGGAAAATATAAAACGAATGAGGGTAAGAATTGGGATACAAAACCCCGGAAACCAATGTGCCGCACGGAGACTGACCTTCTTTCGGCACGTTTTAATGGGGCAGCGCCACATGCACTCCTTCATACTCAAGCGCATTGGGTGTCCATTAACACAGCTTTGTGTCAGTGGCAGCAAATGGTGCTGCTGAAAAAAAATGCCACTGACTCCTCCTCTGTCGGCGGCAGGTAAAACTTCGTGAGAGGTTCTGCAGCCATTCCTAATTAACAAGGAGCTTATACGAGCGTCAGAAATAATACAGCCGCAGTCACACTACGCTGAATCTGACAGGGACGCTGACTAAGCCTGCCGCGGGAACACTACACTACTTCTGACAGGGACGCTAAGCCTCCGCGGGAACACTTTGCTACTTCTGACTGACTACGCTAACTACGCTGGCCGCGGTAACACTACGCTGATTCTGACAGGGACGCTGACTAAGCTGGCCGCGGGAACACTACACTACTTCTGACAGGGACGCTAAGCGGCCGCGGGAACACTACGCTACTTCTGACTGACTACGCTAACTACGCTGGCCGCGGTAACACTACGCTGATTCTGACAGGGACGCTGACTACGCTGGCCGCGGTAACACTACGCTGATTCTGACAGGGACACTACGCTAATACGTAATCGGCAATCTTAGTAAATTTCCCCCATAGAACGAGATGGCAGAAAAGAATCACTAGTCCTCCCCTTTTATTTATTTTTTAATCAATCCCATGTGAGCTTTTCCCCTGTGTATGGGTGTCCTTTCTATTCCAAACATACAGGGGGAAATTTACTAAAATACGAAGGGCTACGAATACGGCCATTCATAGCCATACGGCCGTATATTCGTATTTTGGAATTTACAATAGCCGGTGTATGGGGCATTTGTATTTATATTCCTCTAGCAGGCGCCAACTATCTTTACGTGTCTAACTAAGCCGGGTCGTATAAGGGTGGTCGGGCATACCATAAACCTCATCGAGCCGGCGTCTGGATATCATCTATCACCAGCCCCCCTCACTGCTCCAAACTATACAAAGCAATCAGGTTCCAGACATAAACTTATCTACAATGAGTACAGGACGGGCAGCGGCGTAACTATAGCTCCGCAGCCCCCGTCACCGCGGGGGGGCTCTGTGCATGTTGGGGCGCCGGGGGCTGCAGTGCTATAGTTACACCCCCCCCCCCCCAATCCCCCGCAGACTTACCTATCTCGCTGGTCCCGGCGGCTCCGTTCTTCTGCTGAGGACCACCACAAAATGGCCGCCCCCATATAGCACACAGTTCTCTGAAACTGTCTGCTGTATGGGGGCAGCCATTTTGTGGTGGTCCCCAGCAGAAGAAGAACGGAGCCGCCGGGACCAGCGCGATAGGTAAGGCTGCAGGGGATTGGGGGGGTTTACATGGGCGGCGGGGGATTGGGGGTGCTTGGCGGGGGGGCGCCCAAAACGTAGTTACGCCACTGAGAACGGGGTGTACCGAAGTGAAAGTGGTATAAGAAAATCTGAGGAACAGCATTTTCCCATTGATTTGTATCTGTGCAGTAAAAATGTCCCCAGGAACAAGGCACGGGCACCATGTTGCCGTAGACCTATTCACATGCATTGCATGGTAGACTGTGGCACATATGCTGCCAGAGAGGGTGAGGCCAGCAGAGAACCTGCACACGCACCCTCTCCTCTCTTACACGGTATCTGGTGCCAGCGCAGGATATACTGGAAGAAAACAGATTTATATTGATAGCGCTAGATGCTGGTAACGTCCGTCATACGATTAATTGCTGTTTGCTCAAATGCTGCTTCGATCCACAGATACCACTGGCCATTATCCTTGGCATTTTAATTACATATTAGTCTCTTTTTGCCTAAATTCATCTTTTTAATTATTTTTGTTATTTTGTTGCATTATTCCCCATTACCATTGATTAACATTCCACAAGATGCAGCGAGATGAAGATTATTCATTAGCTAAATGACTTATAAATTCCGCTGATTATTTCTCTGCAGAGGAAATCATTACATGTCATAGACTGGATTCAGATTTCTAATTACAGGTTGATAAAATGAAAACAGTTCCTGAGTCCCACTGGTTACTGTCGGGTGCTGCGTGTTGCCTCTCAATTTCCATAGGTGGTCCTGGGCAGTGCCGGGGGATGTGTTGCTAATTGCGGTGGGCCTGTTATCTATCTATTCATTATCTATGTCAGGGACTGTGTTTAAAAGACACTGGGGGAGATTCTCTAAACTAAAAATGCGGTAAAAACCCCGTTATTGGTGTTTTTACCGCAATTTGGGATGCTCTAAGCATCCCTTGCCGGGTTTTCATGACGGGGGCATTGCCAGAAAAATCTGGAGATGCCCCATAGAAGCCACCGCCGCCCCGCACCGACACCCGCCGCCCCGCATCGACCCCCCTCACCTGTGACCTACTCCTCCCTGCACTATGATAATCTTCCGGGTGCAGGGAGGAGGAGAGCCCGGCGCAGCAGCAGCGCCGGGTAAGGGAGGGAGGGGGGAGCCGCCAGGACTCGATGGGACCCGCTGACTCACCACACAGGACACCTCTTAATGCAAGAGCTGTCCTTTGCCATAATTATCGCATATCTTAGAGCATATGCGACAATTATGTAGGCGATGGGGGGTGATGTGCCGGTAAGGGGGCGTGAATGTTAGAGCTTCCCCCCCACTATTCCACTGGTGCCGGCAGCCATGTTCCGGTGAGCAACCATAATGCTGCCAATGCCTCATTGTTGGTGCATCTGTGCGCACATCGGTGGATTAGCCCTTACGGCTAATGGGCATATTAAAGGGCCACCCTCCAGCTGCAGCATTAGGGACCCTGGGGTTATTCTGATTTGCGAACTCACCCGTACGTTCTCACGGGGGTTCGATGGTGAAGCTCTGCGCATATTCGCTTTTGTGCATGTGCAGGGCTTCAATGTGGGCATCTTCGGAGACTTGCATAGTTTCTGTGGCACTCACAAAGAGGGGGGAGTGTAAGAGGACAGGCAGGGGGCACTTGGGGGCAAAATGCTGGATGCGCCCAGGAAAACACTGCCAACGCAGGCAAATGTCAGCTGCCCGCCTCGTTCTTGGAGCTGACGCCGCAGATCTAAGTCAGCAGAGACTGATTTAGATTTGCGACCACTGAAGAAATCTTTCGATGGTCAGCGGCTATCAACTGATTTCGGGCCCGCACGCATGCGTACAAATGGATGTTTATGCAAAACATCCATTCGCAGTACGGCGGTGTCTTTGCTGGGCGGCGTGGCAGGCATTTGCACGCCCGGCGGGTGGCGATACTAGGTTCGCAAAGCAGCAAAATACAGATGCTTTGCGATCCAACAAGAATGACCTCCTCTGTACCACATCGGTTCACCTATGAATACCTCCTAACACTCCTGATTTTTTTTGGCTCCCTGAATGCGCCCAGCGTCTATTCAGATATACAGAGGGGATGGGGGTACGGCCAGCTGCTCACAGAGCACTGGATATGACTGGGGTATGGTTTGTGACTGTGGCATCCTCACATACCATACCCCTTTGGAAATGGGCACGCACGAATGCCCTATATAATATACTCTCAGTGCATTAATATTCTATAAAATATGTCACCTGGTTACATGTTTAAGGGACACATTTTTAGAACTGAAGGAATTTAGGGCACATTTATCAAGGGGTGATAATATGGTAAAATCACAGCTTTTTGTTATTTTTGTTGACTTTCAAACTGCCAGACATACTAAAGGCAAAACTGCTGGACGATTAGTACTTCTACATTGTAATCATTGCACACCAACATGCACTTCCTAAATATATCCACTAGATGGTGCTATAACATCTCTAGATGTAGCGATTCCTTAACCGAAAGCCCCATGAAATTTTTCAACAATATCGCTCAAAAATGGGATTCTGAGCCATATTGTTCACAATATCGTCTAGTGTTGACACTCAATATCATTAACGATGTGCGCTCCTATGCGTCGTTAACGACGAGTGATATTTACTGAACATCCAGGTCAATTTCGCAATATAGAAAAACTACCTGCATGTTCAGCTGGTCCTGGTGACTGAACATTGGCCCTTATTCAGATCTGATCGCAGTATAACTTTGTTCTCAAAATGGGCAAAATCATGTGCACTGCAGGTGGGGCAGATGTAACATGGGCAGAGAGAGTTAGATTTGGGTCAGTTATTTTGTTTCTGTGCAGGGTAATTACTGACTGATCTATATTTACACTGCGATATAAATGTCACTTTGAAGTAAAACCCCACCCAAATCTAACTCTCTCTGCACATATTACATCTGCCCCAACTGCAGTGCACATGGGCCCTTATTCTAGTTGATTTGGTCGGATGCATATTTTCGGGCAGGAACCGAGTGTTCTTAGCCCCGCCTACCGTACGAATCGCTCACATCGTCCGAATGCGGTAAGACGCTGAGCGAACGGACCGCGGGTGGATTTTTCATGTGAACACCTCCCCCATCTGTGGGACCGAGTGGTCAGGCAGCACTGAGTGCTCCAGACCACTCAGGCATTTCTCCGTGCAAACGCAGGGATATGGTCAGGCAGCTGGCATCCGGCTATGTCATATGTCCGCCCCCCCACACGTGCGTCACAGCCGCACACATATGGTAATGAGCCCAAACAGCCCTTCACACCCCTCTTCACCCCCTGTTTGGATTGTTCCAACCGATTGTTTTCTGTACAGAATTCACGCTGTATTCGGACATGCGCGGCGTTTGCACATGCGCAGATACACCTCTGCACATGCGCAAACACCAACCATCGGCCGTCCGTCCGCATTCGGAACCATCTGACTCAATCAGAATAAGGGCCATGGTTTTGTCTATTTGAGAAATTTGCCAGAAGGAGTGAACCAGAATAATCTCCATAGTGACACTGCAGGGTAATGTTGTGCATGCCAAATGCATGCCTGGTAAAAACTGGGCATGGCCAATAGTGAAGGGCATGTCCCTAAGAGACACTGAATGAGAGGGAGGACACATAGTGGAGGAAGAAATGAGGGGGGCAGGGGCACTGAGTGAGAGGGGGGATGCTGGGTGGGAGAGGACACAGGGGGATGCAGCATGAGAGGGGGACACACAGAAAGAGGGGGACACATAGAGATAGAGGGGGCGCAGAGAGTGAGTGTGACAGAGAGATAGAGAAGAGGAATGCAGAGAGAGAGGGGGGACACAGTGAGAGAGAGGGAAACAGAGAGAGGGGTCACAGAGAGAGAGGATGCAGGGTGAGGGGGGATGCAGCATGAGAGGGAGGATGCAGAGAGAGGGGTCACAGAGAGGGAGGATGCAGGGTGAGGGGGGATGCAGCATGAGAGGGAGGATGCAGAGAGAGAGGGGTCACAGAGAGAGAGAGGATGCAGGGTGAGGGGGGATGCAGCATGAGAGGGAGGATGCAGAGAGAGGGGTCACAGAGAGGGAGGATGCAGGGTGAGGGGGGATGCAGCATGAGAGGGAAGATGCAGAGAGAGAGGGGTCACAGAGAGAGAGGATGCAGGGTGATGGGGGATGCAGCATGAGAGGGAGGATGCAGAGAGAGAGGGGTCACAGAGAGAGAGGATGCAGGGTGAGGGGGGATGCAGCATGAGAGGGAGGATGCAGAGAGAGGGGTCACAGAGAGGGAGGATGCAGGGTGAGGGGGGATGCAGCATGAGAGGGAAGATGCAGAGAGAGAGGGGTCACAGAGAGAGAGGATGCAGGGTGATGGGGGATGCAGCATGAGAGGGAGGATGCAGAGAGAGAGGGGTCACAGAGAGAGAGGATGCAGGGTGAGGGGGGATGCAGCATGAGAGGGAGGATGCAGAGAGAGGGGTCACAGAGAGGGAGGATGCAGGGTAATGGGGGATTGCAGCATGAGAGGGAGGATGCAGAGAGAGAGGGGTCACAGAGAGGGAGGATGCAGGGTGAGGGGGGATGCAGCATTAAGAGGGGGACACCCAGAAAGAGGGGAACACACAGAGATAGAGGGGGCGCAGAGAGTGAGTGTGACAGAGAGATAGAGAAGAGGAATGCAGAGAGAGAGGGGGGACACAGTGAGAGAGAGAGAGGGAAACAGAGAGAGGGGTCACAGAGAGAGAGGATGCAGGGTGAGGGGGGATGCAGCATGAGAGGGAGGATGCAGAGAGAGGGGTCACAGAGAGGGAGGATGCAGGGTGAGGGGGGATGCAGCATGAGAGGGAGGATGCAGAGAGAGAGGGGTCACAGAGAGAGAGGATGCAGGATGAGGGGGGATGCAGCATGAGAGGGAGGATGCAGAGAGAGGGGTCACAGAGAGGGAGGATGCAGGGTGAGGGGGGATGCAGCATGAGAGGGAGGATGCAGAGAGAGAGGGGTCACAGAGAGAGAGGATGCAGGGTGATGGGGGATGCAGCATGAGAGGGAGGATGCAGAGAGAGAGGGGTCACAGAGAGAGAGGATGCAGGGTGAGGGGGGATGCAGCATGAGAGGGAGGATGCAGAGAGAGAGGGGTCACAGAGAGGGAGGATGCAGGGTGAGGGGGGATGCAGCATGAGAGGGGGACACCCAGAAAGAGGGGAACACACAGAGATAGAGGGGGCGCAGAGAGTGAGTGTGACAGAGAGATAGAGAAGAGGAATGCAGAGAGAGAGGGGGGACACAGGGAGAGAGAGAGCGGGAAACAGAGAGAGGGGTCACAGAGATAGAGGATGCAGGGTGAGGGGGGATGCAGCATGAGAAGGAGGATGCAGAGAGAGAGGGGTCACAGAGAGGGAGGATGCAGGGTGAGGGGGATGTAGAGAGAGAAGAGTGGAGTGAGGGGGGACACAGTGAGAGAGAGGGAGATGCAGAGAGAGAGCGAGGGTATATGTGATAACTCCGCTACTGCCCGCCAGGCTCCACAGGCGGCAGGATCACATACGATATGCAGTCCTTTTGCTTACGATGTATCGTATGCTATCCCAGCAAGGGTTGTGGGATCCCACAGATCCTATGTGCCGACTCTGTGATCTCCGGCTCCAATCTGTATAGTGTACTTGTGTAGTTTCACGGCGCCACCGCGCGCACAGTCTGTGTTTGAAACTTGGCAGCTTTCTAGACTCTGTGTTTAACTGTGCGCATGCCGCTCTAGCTGTTCTCAGCGCAGCGAGTGCCTGCTTTACATATGTAATCCACGTTATCAGCGTAGCGCTGGGCAGCAGCAGCGCGTGCTGCCAGGTCACTGTGGTACTTGTAGTTCCACAGTGAAATAGACAGTCCTGCACACCGCTGACAACGGGTGCATGTAAACTGGACACCCTGGCACACCGCTAACGTCCGGGGCTTCTAAACTAGACACCCCGGCACACGCTAAAATTTAGACGCTAAAGCGTCGAAATCCAGACTCCCTGGAAACTGCTAAGAAGGGGTGCACTGTGCAAAACACTCTTAACCCCTTCCTGACAGAGCTAGTTTTTGCGTTCCTGACAGAGCCATTTTTTTCAAATCTGACATGTCTCACTTAAGTGGGGATAACTTTTTTTTGCTTTTACTTATCCCAGTGATTTTGAGATTGTTTTTTCGTGACACATTTTACTTCAAATTAGTGGTAAATTTGGGTCGATACAGTCTGTGTTTTTTTGTGAAAAATACCAAAATGTCGTGAAAAAATGGAAAATTTAGCGATTTGCAAAATGTTAAATTTTCTGCTTGTGAGACAAATAATCATACCACTCAAAATAGTTAATAACTAACATAGACCATATGTCTACTTTATGTTTCCATCATTATTTCAACTTCCTTTTAATTTTTTTGGACACTAGGAGGCTTACAATATGAATAGCAAATTCTCAAATTTTCAAGAAAATTTCAAACACTGATTTTTTTAGGGACCAGTTCAGTTCTGATATGACTTTGAGGGACTTGTATGTGAGACACCCCCATAAATGATGCCATTTCAAAAACTGCACCCCTCACAGTATTCAAAACAGCATTTTGGAAGTTTGTTAACCCTTTAGGTGTTTCACAGGAATTAAAACAAAGTGTAGGTGAAATTTCAAAATTTCATTTTTTTTGCAGATTTGCAATTTTAATACATTTTTCTAAGGAACACAGTACATTTTACTAGAGAAATGTGACTAAAAATTGATTCCCCCAATTCTTTTGTTTTCAAAAATATCCTATATGTGGCCCTAGTGTGCACGTTGACCAAACCACAGGCTTCATAATAGAAGGAGCACCTACTTGATTTTGGAGCCTCCTTTTTATGAGATTATTTTTTAGGCACCATGTAGGTTTCTAGGCACCATAAGATGCTAAAATTTAGGAACCCCCCCACAAGTTACCCCATTTTGCAAACTACACCCCTCAGGGAATTCATCTAGGGGTATAGTGTACATTTCAAACCCCCAGGGGTTTCACCAATTGTGGTACAACTGGGCAGTGAAAATGAAAAATTACATTTTTTACACAAAAATGCAGTTCTGGCTCAAAATTTTTCATTTTCAGAAGGTATGAAGGAGAAAAAGCACCCCAAAATCTGTGCCCCAATTTCTCCCGAGTACGGCAATGCCTCACATGTGAACAAAAAATACCAGTTGGGTGCATGGCAGGACTCAGAAGGGAAGGAGTGATTTTTGGATTTTGCAGCTCAGATTCTGGTGGAATTTTGGTGGGTGCTATGTCGCATTAGCAAGACCCCCCAAGCACCAATACAGTGGAACCCCCCCACAAGTGACCCCATTTTGCAAACTACACCCCTCAGGGAATTCATCTAGGGGTATAGTGTACATTTCAAACCCCCAGGGGTTTCACCAATTTTGATACAAGTGGGCAGTGAAAATGAAAAATTACATTTTTTTACACAAAAATGCAGTTCTGGCTGAAAATTTTTCATTTTCAGAAGGTATGAAGGAGAAAAAGCACCCCAAAATCTGTGCCCCAATTTCTCCCGAGTACGGCAATGCCTCACATGTGAACAAAAAATACCAGTTGGGTGCATGGCAGGACTCAGAAAGGGAAGGAGTGATTTTTGGATTTTGCAGCACAGATTTTGGTGGAATGAATGGTGGGTGCTATGTTGCACCAATACAGTGGAACCCCCCCACAAGTCACCCCATTTTGCAAAGTACACCCCTCAGGGAATTCATCTAGGGGTATAGTGTACATTTCAAACCCCCAGGGGTTTCACCAATTTTGATACAAGTGGGCAGTGAAAATGAAAAATTACATTTTTTTACACAAAAATGCAGTTCTGGCTCAAAATTTTTCATTTTCAGAAGGTATGAAGGAGAAAAAGCACCCCAAAATCTGTGCCCCAATTTCTCCCGAGTACGGCAATGCCTCACATGTGAACAAAAAATACCAGTTGGGTGCATGGCAGGACTCAGAAGGGAAGGAGTGATTTTTGGATTTTGCAGCTCAGATTCTGGTGGAATTTTGGTGGGTGCTATGTCGCATTAGCAAGACCCCCCAAGCACCAAAAACAGTGGAACCCCCCCACAAGTGACCCCATTTTGCAAACTACACCCCTCAGGGAATTCATCTAGGGGTATAGTGTACATTTCAAACCCCCAGGGGTTTCACCAATTTTGATACAAGTGGGCAGTGAAAATGAAAAATTACATTTTTTTACACAAAAATGCAGTTCTGGCTCAAAATTTTTCATTTTCAGAAGGTATGAAGGAGAAAAAGCACCCCAAAATCTGTGCCCCAATTTCTCCCGAGTACGGCAATGCCTCACATGTGAACAAAAAATACCAGTTGGGTGCATGGCAGGACTCAGAAGGGAAGTAGTGATTTTTGGATTTTGCAGCACAGATTTTGGTGGAATGAATGGTGGGTGCTATGTTGCACCAATACAGTGGAACCCCCCCACAAGTCACCCCATTTTGCAAAGTACACCCCTCAGGGAATTCATCTAGGGGTATAGTGTACATTTCAAACCCCCAGGGGTTTCACCAATTTTGATACAAGTGGGCAGTGAAAATGAAAAATTACATTTTTTTACACAAAAATGCAGTTCTGGCTCAAAATTTTTCATTTTCAGAAGGTATGAAGGAGAAAAAGCACCCCAAAATCTGTGCCCCAATTTCTCCCGAGTACGGCAATGCCTCACATGTGAACAAAAAATACCAGTTGGGTGCATGGCAGGACTCAGAAGGGAAGGAGTGATTTTTGGATTTTGCAGCTCAGATTCTGGTGGAATTTTGGTGGGTGCTATGTCGCATTAGCAAGACCCCCCAAGCACCAATACAGTGGAACCCCCCCACAAGTGACCCCATTTTGCAAACTACACCCCTCAGGGAATTCATCTAGGGGTATAGTGTACATTTCAAACCCCCAGGGGTTTCACCAATTTTGATACAAGTGGGCAGTGAAAATGAAAAATTACATTTTTTTACACAAAAATGCAGTTCTGGCTCAAAATTTTTCATTTTCAGAAGGTATGAAGGAGAAAAAGCACCCCAAAATCTGTGCCCCAATTTCTCCCGAGTACGGCAATGCCTCACATGTGACCAAAAAATACCAGTTGGGTGCATGGCAGGACTCAGAAGGGAAGGAGAGATTTTTGGATTTTGCAGCTCAGATTCTGGTGGAATTTTGGTGGGTGCTATGTCGCATTAGCAAGACCCCCCAAGCACCAAGACAGTGGAACCCCCCCACAAGTGACCCCATTTTGCAAACTACACCCCTCAGGGAATTCATCTAGGGGTATAGTGTACATTTCAAACCCCCAGGGGTTTCACCAATTTTGATACAAGTGGGCAGTGAACATGAAAAATTACATTTTTTTACACAAAAATGCAGTTCTGGCTCAAAATTTTTCATTTTCAGAAGGTATGAAGGAGAAAAAGCACCCCAAAATCTGTGCCCCAATTTCTCCCGAGTACGGCAATGCCTCACATGTGACCAAAAAATACCAGTTGGGTGCATGGCAGGACTCAGAAGGGAAGGAGTGATTTTTGGATTTTGCAGCTCAGATTCTGGTGGAATTTTGGTGGGTGCTATGTCGCATTAGCAAGACCCCCCAAGCACCAATACAGTGGAACCCCCCCACAAGTGACCCCATTTTGCAAACTACACCCCTCAGGGAATTCATCTAGGGGTATAGTGTACATTTCAAACCCCCAGGGGTTTCACCAATTTTGATAAAACTGGGCAGTGAACATGAAAAATTACATTTTTTTACACAAAAATGCAGTTCTGGCTCAAAATTTTTCATTTTCACAAGGAATGAAGGAGACAAAGCACCCCAAAATCTGTGCCCCAATTTCTCCCGAGTACGGCAATGCCCCATGTGTGACCAAAAAGTGGCAGGACTCAGAAGGGAAGGAGTGATATTTGGAGTTTGCAGCACAAATTCTGGTGGAATGATGGTGGGTGCTATGTCGCATTAGCAAGACCCCCAAAGCACCAATACAGTGGAACCCCCCCCCCAAGTGACCCCATTTTGCAAACTACACCCCTCAGGGAATTCATCTAGGGGTATAGTGTACATTTCAAACCCCCAGGGGTTTCACCAATTTTGATAAAACTGGGCAGTGAACATGAAAAATTACATTTTTTTACACAAAAATGCAGTTCTGGCTCAAAATTTTTCATTTTCACAAGGAATGAAGGAGAAAAAGCACCCCAAAATCTGTGCCCCAATATCTCCCAAGTACGGCAATGCCTCACATGTGACCAAAAAATACCAGTTGGGTGCATGACAGGACTCAGAAGGGAAGGAGTGATTTTTGGATTTTGCGGCTCAGATTCTGGTGGAATGAATGGTGGGTGCTATGTGGCATTAGCAAGACCCCCGAAGCACGGTGAAATTATGAACCTAATATTCCATAGATGTGTGGTATATTTTAAAACACTCCTTTATACATAGGCCGGGTTTGTCGGGGCAAGTGTCACACTGGAAAATAGTTTGCTTTCTTATTCCCTTTTTATAGCAAACTTTGCACCTTTTTTGTGTCCTGCCCTTTTTTCCAGTGGAGGGGATTTCATCAGGAAAATGCTTCCCTGGTACAATACGGGGGCCAGTACTAGAAGTACTGGGGCCCTCTGCCTGCTGGTTCCCAAATATTAGGCCCTTTATGACTTCCTCTTGAAAGTGCATAAATGTCCCCCTCTGGCCGGTAGAACGGAATAGCACGTAAGCGTTATACAGTGCCATCTGAATGATATACACGGCCACCTTCTTGTACCAGATTTTTGTTTTCCGCAGGGCACTGTACGGCTTCAGTACCTGATCTGAAAGATCCACTCCGCCCATGTACCTATTGTAATCCAGGATACAATTAGGTTTGGAGGTGTGGGTACTGGTACCTCGTACAGGGACGGAGGTGGTACTGTCTCCGTGAATTGTTGTCAGTATAAGGACATCCCTCTTGTCCTTATATTTGACCAACAACATATTTTCGTTGCATATTCCCCTGCTTTCACCCCTTCTCATTACTTGGGCAATGTGCGTTTTTGGGAGGCCTCTATGGTTCTTGCGCACAGTACCGCAAGCTGCTGTACCTCTTGAACCAAGGGCCTTAAACAGGGGGATGCTAGTGTAAAAGTTATCCACATAGAGGTGATAACCTTTATCCAGGAAGGGGTGCACTAAATCCCAGACAATTTTCCCACTAACACCTACGAGGGAGGGGGGGCATTCTGGCGGTTCAATTCTTGAATCCTTCCCTTCATAAACCCTAAACCTGTGGGTGTACCCTGAGGTGCTTTCACACAGTTTATACATTTTTATGCCATACCTTGCCCTCTTACTGGGAAGGTACTGGCGGAATTTAACCCTTCCTTTAAAATGTATAAGGGACTCGTCGATACAAATAAATTTTTCAGGGATGTACACCTCTTCAAATTTGGCACTGAAATGATCAATGACCGGCCTGACTTTGAATAGCCGGTCAAAGGTGGGATCATCTCTGGGTGGGCACTGTGCATTATCGGTGTAATGTATAAATTTAAGAATTGTCTCAAATCGAGTCCGGGTCATGGCCATACGGTAAAATGGAGTACTGTACAGAACATCTGTACTCCAATATTGCCTAATTTCTGGCTTTTTTACTATGCCCATATGAAACACCAGACCCCAAAACGTCATCATCTCTACTGCATCTACAGGGGTCCACCTAGCAAATGATGACGTGGGGTTTTGAGCAATAAACTGCTGGGCATATAAATTACTTTGGTCCACCATTAAATTTATAAAATCATCAGAGAAAAATAATTTGAAAAAGTCAATTTCTCTGAGACCTGTGGAATCAAATTGGATTCCTGGCATGGCCAAAAACTCAGGAACCTGGGGCTCAAAATTGTCTGGTGGTGGGGTCCATACGAGATCAATTGTTGGGGGGGGGGTCTCAGCTGCTCTACGGGGGCGTCTTTGAGGGGGTCCCTCATCACCAGAGGAGGAAGAGGAGCTTAAGACGAATCCTTCAAATTCCCCGCTTGCATCACTGGCTGTGTCTGAGTCAGAGGCAAGCATGGCATATGCCTCCTCCACTGAATACATTCTCCTGGATGACTGGGAGGACATTTGGGAGGACATTTGGGAGGACATTTGGGATGCCATTTTTATTTTTGTGTTACTGGTAGTGAAATGTTTCAACACGTGTATAGTGTAGGGGGGGGTACAAACTTTATTTCAACCCGGGGGGTATGTAGTGTGTAGTGTGTATGTAGTGCAGAAAAAAAAAAAATACTTTATACCAATAAAAAAAAAAAAAAATGAAGGGGTTAAAAATAAAAAATTGAAGGGGTTAAAAAAAAAAAAAAAAAAGGTCCTGCGCCAAAAATTGAGCACAGATGTTGGTCAGTAACGTCTGTCACTGAACAGCGCTCAAAGGCAACAGGAATTTGATCAAAAAAAAAAAAAAAATAGATCAACCCTGTGCCGAAAAAGATGATCAGTGATGTACGTCACTGATCAGCGCACAGTGGCCACAGGACACCCACAAAATCACAGTGTGTGTAAAAAAAAATTTAAAAAAAGACCCCACAGCACACACACAAAAAAAAAAGGTGATCAGTGATGCGACACTGATTACCAGTGAGGTGCAGCAGGTGCACAACCTTTGGTGCAACTGACAGGTATATATATAAAAAAAAAAAAAACCTCTGTACCCCCAAAAAAGTTGCTGATCACCTCAGATATAGTGATCAGCACAAAAGGCGGGGGCAGCAGACACAAAATTTAGCACTCTCTATCACTCTCTGTCACTATCTCTCTCTATCTCTCTATCTCTCACTATCTATCACTCTATGACACTGCAGCAGCAGCACTGACAGGTATATCTATATATAAAAAAAACCCTGCACCCCAAAAAGTTGCTGATCAGTTAATTTATACTGATCAGCACAAAAGGAGGGGGCAGCAGTCAGTTATGTAAAAAATATATAGCACAATCTGTCACTATCTCTCTCTATCTCTCTCTCTCTATCTCTCTCTATCTCTCTATAACTATCACACTGCAGCAGCACAAAATATAGCACTCTGTCACTAGGCCTCTCTATCTATCTCTCTCTCTCTATCTCTCTCTATCTCTCTATCTCTCTCTCTCTATCTATAACTATATCACACTGCAGCAGCACAAAATATAGCACTCTCTGACACTATCTCTCTCTCTATCTCTCTCTATCTCTCTCTATCTCTCTCTATCTCTCTATCTCTCTCTATCTATCTCTCTATCTAGCTATTACACTGCAGCAGCACAATTTCACAGCACAGGAAGGCACAAGTAGCAACAGGATCCAGGAAGCATCCAGCACAGATCAAGCAGTGATCAAGCAGTGATGAAGCAGCGATCAGGTAAGTATGGAGCAAGGTTCTGGTCAGTATATGGCGGCAGGTGGGCACGGTGACCGCACTGCACGCTATTCCAGACCGGAATGGCGTCTGCAGTGCAGTCACCGTTAGTTTAAATCCCCCTCCTTGGCTGTGATTGGTCCGTCGGTCCGACGGACCAATCACGGCCTTTGGGGGCGGGTGGGGTGAGGTGGGGTGACACCAGTGTCACCCTTACACCCCGCGGTGATTGGTGCTGTACTTTACAGCACCAATCACCTCTGATCCCGTGTCACCGGCGAACGTTATTCGCCGGTGACACAGGAAAACGCTGTGAATGGCTGTTCACACTGAACAGCCAATCACAGCGATCGCCGACGGGGGGGCGGCATCGCAGCCCCCCCTGGGCATGCACGGACATGTCTGCTGTCAGGGACAGCAGACATGTTGAAACTGTCACTGCGTCTATAGACGCGGTGACAGTTTAAATCCATGACGTACATTTACGCCATGTGTCGGGAAGTGCTTCCCGACCATGACGTAAATGTACGTCAAATGTCGGGAAGGGGTTAAACCTGTTCACAATGACACTAATCGACGTAACAGCTGTCGACCTTGTTAATTCCACTATCCACGTCACCCCGAAGCGTGGCGAGCGCAGCGAGCCCCGCGAGGGGACGCAGTACGCGTCCGACCGACCTTTTCATACCCCCACCATCCACGTGAAGTTGATTTTATAAAGTGTGGCAAACGCAGCGAGCCACCGAGCCCGAAGCACGCGGATTACTTCACAGGTATACGCGCTCGCCACGTTTCAGGCTTGGTGGCTCGCTGCGCTCGCCACACTTTGTAAAATCAACTCCATGCCAACGTGGATAGTGGGGGTATGAAAAGGTCGGTCGGACGCATAGTGGATAGTGGAATTAACAAGGTCGACAGCTGTTATGTCGACTAGTGTCATTGTGAACAGGTTTAAGAGTGTTTTGCACAGTGCACCCCTATGTAGATGTCCCCTTCTTAGCAGTTTCCAGGGAGTCTGTATTTAGACGCTTTAGCGTCTAAATTTTAGCGTGTGCCGGGGTGTCTAGTTTAGAAGCCCCGTACGTTAGCGGTGTGAAGGGGTGTCCAGTTTACATGAGACCGTTGTCAGCGGTGTGCAGGACTGTCTATTTCACTGTGGAACTACAAGTACCACAATGACCTGTCAGCGCTGGGCAGCGCGCGCTGCTGCTGCCAGCGCTACGCTGATAACGTAGATTACATATGTAAAGCAGGCACGCGCTGCGCTGAGAACAGCTAGAGCGGCATGCGCACAGTAAACACCGAGTCTGGCAGGCTGGCAAGTTTCAAACACAGACTGTGCGCGCGGTGGCACCGTGAAACTACACAAGTACCGAGTATAGTTGACCATTCACATCAGTCCCTGCCCCAGTGAAGCTTACAATCTATATTCCCTACCACATGTACATGCACACACAGACATTCTAGGGAAGAATTTGTTGGGAGCCAATTAGCCTACAAGTATATTTTTGGATTGTGGGAGGAAACCGGAGTGCCCGGAAGAAACCAAAGTATGGGGAGAACATACAAACTCCACACCGTTAGGGCCATGGTGGGGATAGAACCCATGAACTTAGCGCTGTGAGGCAGTAATGCTAACCATTACACCGTCCATACTGCCCCGTATATATATAACACATGGTGGGGATAGAACCCATGACCTCAGTGCTGTGAGGCAGTAATACTAACCATTACACCGTCCGTGCTGCCCCGTATATATAACACATGGTGGGGATAGAACCCATGACCTCAGTGCTGTGAGGCAGTAATGCTAACCATTACACCATCCATACTGCCCTGTATATATAACACATGGTGGGGATAGAACCCATGACCTCAGTGCTGTGAGGCAGTAATGCTAACCATTACACCGTCCGTTCTGCCCTGTATATATAACACATGGTGGGGATAGAACCCATGACCTCAGCGCTGTGAGACAGTAATGCTAACCATTACACCGTCCGTACTGCCCGTATATATAACACATGGTGGAGATAGAACCCATGACCTCAGTGCTGTGAGGCAGTAATGCTAACCATTACACCATCCGTACTGCCCCGTATATATAACACATGGTGGGGATAGAACCCATGACCTCAGTGCTGTGAGGCAGTAATGTAACCATTACACCATCCGTACTGCCCTGTATATATAACACATGGTGGGAATAGAACCCATGACCTCAGTGCTGTGAGGCAGTAACGCTAACCATTACACCGTCCATACTGCCCCGTATATATAACACATGGTGGGGATAGAACCCATGACCTCCGCGCTGTGAGGCAGTAATATAACCATTACACCATCCGTACTGCCCCGTATATATAACACATGGTGGGGATAGAACCCATGACCTCAGCGCTGTGAGGCAGTAATGTAACCATTACACCGTCCGTGCTGCCCCGTATATATAACACATGGTGGGGATAGATCCCATGACATCAGGTTTGTGAGGCAGTAATGCTAACCATTACACCATCTGTACTGCCCCGTATATATAACACATGGTGGGAATAGAACCCATGACCTCAGTGCTGTGAGGCAGTAATGTAACCATTACACCATCCGTACTGCCCTGTATATATAACACACGGTGGGGATGGAAACCATGACCTCAGTGCTGTGAGGCAGTAATGCTAACCATTACACCATCCGTACTGCCCCGTATATATAACACATGGTGGGAATAGAACCCATGACCTCAGCGCTGTGAGGCAGTAATGTAACCATTACACCATCCGTACTGCCCTGTATATATAACACATGGTGGGGATAGAACCCATGACCTCAGCGCTGTGAGGCAGTAATGCTAACCATTACACCATCCATACTGCCCCGTATATATAACACATGGTGGGAATAGAACCTATGACCTCAGCGCTGTGAGGCAGTAATGCTAACCATTACACCGTCCGTACTGCCCCGTATAAATAACACATAGTGGGAATAGAACCCATGACCTCAGCGCTGTGAGGCAGTAATGTAACCATTACACCATCCGTACTGCCCCGTATATATAACACATGGTGGGAATAGAACCCATGACCTCAGTGCTGTGAGGCAGTAATGCTAACCATTTCACCGTCCGTACTGCCCCGTATATATAACACATGGTGGGGATAGAACCCATGACCTCAGCGTTGTGAGGCAGTAATGTAACCATTACACCATCCGTACTGCCCTGTATATATAACACATGGTGGGGATAGAACCCATGACCTCAGCGTTGTGAGGCAGTAATGTAACCATTACACCATCCGTACTGCCCTGTATATATAACACATGGTGGGGATAGAACCCATGACCTCAGCGTTGTGAGGCAGTAATGTAACCATTACACCATCCGTACTGCCCTGTATATATAACACATGGTGGGGATAGAACCCATGACCTCAGTGCTGTGAGGCAGTAATGTAACCATTACACCATCCGTACTGCCCTGTATATACAGTATAACACATGGTGGGGATAGATCCCATGACCTCAGTGCTGTGAGGCAGTAATGTAACCATTACACCATCCGTACTGCCCCGTATGTCACGATCCGAGCTGTCAGACAGACGTTCTTACCGGCTAAGTGCCTCCGCAGGTTCAGCTTGCGGTCCATACGTCATCTCTGCCGGCAATCCACCTGTCCGCCGCCATTGCTCCCAGTATCCAGCATGTTGTGCACAAACACACTTTCCCGCCATAGCAGACATGGGGGCTGCCATGTTCTTCCCAGTCACATGTCTGTGCTGTCCAATCCTGTTGGTTCTGATCTCCCTGTCATACTTCCTCGGCCAATCCTGGCCACCCAGTGGGGATAAGTATGCTGGGAGCTCTCAGAACCATTGCTAGTGCTTCAGTTGTCTCCAGTGTATGGTCAGCTGTCCTTGTCTCCGTGCAAGTGTATTTCTCTGCTGGTGTTGTCTTCCATGCTGCAGTGTGTTCCAGGTTGTTCCATCTCCTGTGAAGTCCAGGTTATTCCATCGCCTGTGATCCTGCCTCTACAGCCCAGCGACCAAGCCTAGCTCCGGGACTCTGGTCCTTCCGATGCTCCAGCATCATCCACCATCGATGTTCCATCGTTAGTCCGATATTCCGGATCTCCTGCTTCCGTCCGTTATTCCGGACCCACAGTCTCATCTCCCGTCCGTCATTCCGGACCCACAGTCTCCTTCCATATCCGATACCCGAATCCGATGTTCCCACATCATCATCGATAGTCCGATATTCCGGATCTCCAAGCCAAGCTTCCGTCCGTCATTCCGAACCCACAGTCAAGCTCAAGTCTTCCGTCCGTCATTCCGGACCCACAGTCTTCACATCCGATGTTCCACCATCGATCCCACATATCATCACATCTGTAAAGTATTGCAATCTGCATGAACTCTGTCATTTATCCTGCATGATTTACTGTCTGTTATACTACAACCATCTGCAAATAAACTCCGGTTGTATTTTACCTCTGACTGCTTATTGGCTCTGGGTGCACTGTCGCGCACTCCATGCGCAGGGGTTCTCTCCAACCTCCCCGGTCCAGGTCCCCACCAGAGGTCTCAGTCTCGTCGACTAAGCCCCCTGGTGTGACACCGTATATATAACACATGGTGGGGATAGAACCCATGACCTCAGTGCTGTGAGGCAGTAATGTAACCATTACACCGTTCGTACTGCCCCGTATATTTAACACATGGTGGGGATAGAACCCATGACCTCAGTGCTGTGAGGCAGTAATGTAACCATTACACCATGCGCACTGCCCCGTATATATAACACATGATGGGAATAGAACCCATGACCTCAGCGCTGTGAGGCAGTAATGTAACCATTACACCATCCGTACTGCCCCGTATATATAACACATGGTGGGGATAGAACCCATGACCTCAGCGCTGTGAGGCAGTAATGCTATAACCATTACACCGTCCGTACTGCCCCGTATATATAACACATGGTGGGGATAGAACCCATGACCTCAGCGCTGTGAGGCAGTAATGCTAACCATTACACCATCCGTACTGCCCCGTACATATAACACATGGTGGGAATAGAACCTATGACCTCAGCGCTGTGAGGCAGTAATGCTAACCATTACACCATCCGTACTGCCCCGTACATATAACACATGGTGGGAATAGAACCTATGACCTCAGCGCTGTGAGGCAGTAATGCTAACCATTACACCGTCCGTACTGCCCCGTATATATAACACATAGTGGGAATAGAACCCATGACGTCAGCGCTGTGAGGCAGTAATGTAACCATTACACTATCCGTACTGCCCCGTATATATAACACATGGTGGGAATAGAACCCATGACCTCAGTGCTGTGAGGCAGTAATGCTATAACCATTACACCATCCGTACTGCCCCGTATATATAACACATGGTAGGGATAGAACCCATGACCTCAGCGCTGTGAGGCAGTAATGTAACCATTACACCATCCGTACTGACCTGTATATATAACACATGGTGGGGATAGAACCCATGACCTCAATGCAGTGAGGCAGTAATGTAACCATTACACCATCCGTACTGCCCTGTATATATAACACATTGTGGGGATAGAACCCATGACCTCAGTGCTGTGAGGCAGTAATGTAACCATTACACCGTCCGTACTGCCCCGTATATATAACACATGGTGGGGATAGAACCCATGACCTCAGTGCTGTGAGGCAGTAATGTAACCATTACACCGTCCGTACTGCCCTGTATATATAACACATGGTGGGAATAGAACCCATGACCTCAGTGCTGTGAGGCAGTAATGTAACCATTACACCATCCGCACTGCCCCGTATATATAACACATGGTGGGAATAGATCCCATGATCTCAGCACTGTGAGGCAGTAATGTAACCATTACACCGTCCGTACTGCCCCGTATATATAACACATGGTGGGGATAGAACCCATGACCTCAGTGCTGTGAGGCAGTAATGTAACCATTACACCATCCGTACTGCCCCATATATATAACACATGGTGGGGATAGAACCCATGATCTCAGTGCTGTGAGGCAGTAATGCTAACCATTACACCGTCCGTACTGCCCGTATATATAACACATGGTGGAGATAGAACCCATGACCTCAGTGCTGTGAGGCAGTAATGTAACCATTACACCGTCCGTACTGCCCCGTATATATAACACATGGTGGGGATAGAACCCATGACCTCAGTGCTGTGAGGCAGTAATGTAACCATTACACCATCCGTACTGCACCGTATATATAACACATAGTGGGAATAGAACCCATGACCTCAGCGCTGTGAGGCAGTAATGCTAACCATTACACCGTCCGTACTGCCCCGTATATATATATATAACACATGGTGGGGATAGAACCCATGACCTCAGTGCTGTGAGGCAGTAATGCTATAACCATTACACCGTCCGTACTGCCCCGTATATATAACACGTGGTGGGGATAGAACCCATGACCTCAGCTCTGTGAGGCAGTAATATAACCATTACACCATCCGTACTGCCCCCCGTATATATAACACATGGTGGGGATAGAACCCATGTCCTCAGCTCTGTGAGGCAGTAATATAACCATTACACCATCCGTACTGCCCCCCGTATATATAACACATGGTGGGGATAGAACCCATGACCTCAGCGCTGTGAGGCAGTAATATAACCATTACACCATCCGTACTGCCCCGTATATATAACACATGGTGGGGATAGAACCCATGACCTCAGCGCTGTGAGGCAGTAATGCTATAACCATTACACCATCCATACTGCCCTAGGGGGACATGTTGCAAGTCCTCCTAGTACCTGACGACATAATGAACTATACAATATAATTGTATCTAGCTAATCAGACGGTAAGAGCGGGGGCTGTGCGTTGGGGTATTGTGGGCTGACCTCAGTCCCTCATGCTGGAGGAGGGTGACTTATACTGTTCCTCGGAGGTCTATACTGGGCAGCTGGGAGCCGTACAGGGGACAGTTGTGGCTGTATTATATGTTGGTGACATTACAGCGAGCGCCAGCTGGAAGAGGCACAGACACAGTACCCACTGCTCACAGAACCGATCAGGCTGCTGCCAGATTGCGCTCCGAGCCCCTCACTGCCTGCATGTGACAGGATTCTGGATCGTCACAACTCCAGCTGCAAATTCCCTTCCCGAGGTCACGTGTGAGAACGTTTCCCAGTCTTATGTTCCTACAGAAATACAATCACGTCTATTGCTTTTTGCTCTCACTGTACCTGTGATTGTGCGCAGATGCAGCAGGGTTTGTTGCGATCAACGGGGTGTCACACCATGCAAAATTTGTTGCAATTATCTGAACTGTTCTGTAAATGAATCAGACATCTGTCACAATGTGTCATTCCTGTGTGCACCTGTCACTGTGTCCTTCTGCACACCGGAATCTATTGTCAGTCTAATGTCATTATGTCTGAGATTAATGGATTACTATGGTCTGTGGCCCTGCAGCAGAAGGGCCCCAATAACCAACCAAAAGCACCTGCAGGGCTCTTCATTTATGGACAGTAGTTTGCACTTGCTATGCTTCCGGTACACTAGTCTATTCTCCGCGCCCTAGTGGATGAAATACCGCCATTTGGCACATGTCGGCTCAAAGAAAGGTGAAAAACCCATGTTGGCCTAATGTGGGCTATGTGTGTAATAAAGTTTATTGTTCTGGTGTGTGTGTGTGTGTGTGTGTGTGTGTGTTTATTTGGCTATTGGTTCCGCTGTAAAACTAAGAGTCCCAGTGTGCCCATTAATGGTCCACATGCTGGGACGTGTGGTTCTCCAAGTCCCAGTATGCGGACCAGGCTTGCTGGGACTCATAGTTCCGCAGCAGAACCCAATAGTTTATACATCTATTTTTGACACAATGGCTATCACCGCCCTTGGGACACTGGGGACAGCTCTGGGCTTCAGCCTGAATCTGAGTATTTGGGCGAAGTATCTGACTGATCCGTGCCGGCTTCACCCAAATACTCCTGGAAAATGTGTCTATGCCAAATCCTGGTGTCATTTCCTTAGTAAATTTCCCCCATGCACATTAACATAGTAACATAGTAATTAAGGTTGAAAAAAGACATTATTCCATTGAGTTCAACCTATCTGACCTGTAACTACTGACGTGAGTAAGTCATATCTATAGGATTCCGTTAGTGGCTGCATCCAGTTTTGATGTAAATTACCCCACCGGCAATGAGTTCCAGAATGTTACTGCTCTAATGGTGAAGAATCCTCTTCTTAATTCAGTGCGGAATTAATTTTCCTCGAGCCTCAGTACATGCCGCGTGTCCTAAGTATAGGCCTGATACTGACCAATCATCTCCCAATTCCACATGATTCCCAATCCTGTATCTGACATACTAATCATATCACCTCTCAACCTGCGTTTCTCCAGTGAAAACTTATTCAGCCTGGTTAACCTATCTTTGTATTCTAGTGATTTAAGACCTTTTACTAGCTTAGTCACCTGTCTCTGTACCTGTTCCAATTCATTTATGTCCTTTTTAAGGTGCGGTGCCCAGAACTGAACACAATATTCCAAGTGTCGTCTCACCAATGCATTGTAAAGAGGCTCTATCACATTGGCATCCCTTGAATCCATTCCGCTTTTAATGCATGCCAGTGTCCTGTATGCTGTTTATGCTGCACTTGAGCACTGTGCACTATTACCCAATTTATCATCTATGATGACCCCCAAGTTCTTCTCTACAGCAGAATATCCTATAATAACTCCATTTATCATATACTGTAAGTAGCGTGTTCATTTTTGTTCCCATAATGAATAACTTTAAATTTTTCAACGTTAAACCGCATTTTCCACCTTTCCACCCACCTTTCCAGCTTAATGAACAGTGGCAAACGCAGGATTTTCAGAAGGGGGTTTCCAGAGGGGCAGAGCAAATCATGGAGATGGACACTTAGGTGACCCAGTATATGCCGGGTCAGTTGAAATAGTATTATAGATAGACCAAATGTATATTAATAATATTAATAAAATATATATATATACACACACATATATATACATACATACATATATACATATATATACATACAGGGGCATCAACAGCAGTGTAGACCCCTGGCCATAGCAATGTATTGGGGCACCTACCGATCCTCCAGCGGTAGGGGTGGGGGAAGCTTTGATGTCCTGCGGGTGGTATTATATCAACCACTCAGCATGTAGGGCCTGGATCAGTAATTTCCACTAATTACCCCTTTACTGCACAGATGGTGGGAGATGGGGTGGGAGAAGGGGGCATCGGGCTGAATGAAGGGGCCCTGATACATAACTTCCAGGGTGGTAGAGGATGTTTAATACGCAGAGGAGGGGTGTATAGTGGAGTGGGCTTATTATTCATAATTTTCTGGTGGGAGGACAGCTTGCTTGACTGCAGCTATCTCCAGTTCCCAGAAATAGATTTCTTAGATTTTAATGGAATTAAACACTAGAGGATCCCACCTACCAAATGGTATTGGGGACTAGGGGATCAGAGTTCAGGAGGCAGAGCAATCTGCCAACGAGGATATAAAACTACATACCAGGTGTGTGGAGCTGGAGCAGTAACCAGCTGCTGGAAGGCTGATATCTCTAGTTCTGAGAACAGTAGAGACAAGCTGCTAGTGTCCATCAAATGGGGAGAGTCCCAGCTTTTGGAATATACCCTCAGAAAAACTCTACGTCAGACAGAACCTGAAATATCTGACTGGGAAGAGCATTTAACAGGCTTGGATGGGGACCACTGCTTTGAAGTCAGATATCTCCGGTTCCCAAGTGCCGATTTTAAAAATTCTTGTACCCATGGAAAGAGGGGACCCTCAGCTTTCAGCCTAGGACCCTTAGACTCCTGGGGGGGTTTCTGGGTACTCAGAAACCCCCCCTGCGTGCGCTACTGAATGAAGTCACCTTGTAGCATATCCAATCCTCTCCTGAGTTAATTTTCTTACTCGATTTTGTGGCCCAAATATTGCAATCTTACTCTCTATGTCACTACCTATATCATTAATGAATATATTAAACAAGGTGGGTCCCAATATTGAACCTTGCGGGACTCCACAGCTGTAATGTATGCCATTTACCACCACTCTCTGTCCCCGAGTTTGCAACCAATTTTTAACCCAATTACAAATTCTATCTCCTACCCCTAAATTACCTAGTTTTATTAATAACCTTTTATAAGGCACCATGTCAATAGTTTTAGCAAATTCAAGAAGTATTACATCAAATTTCCCTAAGTCCAGCCCCCTACTGGCTTCCTCATAGAAGCTAATTCAATTAGTCTGGCACTATCTATTTTTGACGAACCCATGTTGAGCCTTACTTATCATCTTCTCCTGTTCTAAGAAATGTTGGATACTCTCTCTTATAATTTTTATGAAATGCCCAATGACTGTCCCTCTAATCCACACCAAAGCCCCAAGTACATATGGGAAATATGCCGCCAAAGCCCTGAAATGTTAGTACATCCCACTCTACTATATGTCCATCAGAACATGCCCGCCAGCATCAGTGTGGACACCTGCGACAAGCTGGCATCTGGTTAGCCACTCAGAAACGACCACTAAAATGCCAGTTGCCAATATAACACTGCATCCGCCTGCGGTAATCACTGGGACGCATTCATTGAAATCATCACCGCAACCACCTCTGAATCAGGCTCCTGTGAGTGTCTGTGGTGTGAGGATTATGAAGTAAATAAATGGCCGGCGGTAGTTGGGATGCTGGGGTTGGTATACTGACCACCGGCGTCCTGACCACACCCACAACATAAGTACATAGGTGCAGCACACACTGTGTAACGTATTACAAGCTTCTACCCAGCACTAAGACATGGGCTTACAGTCCACCATGATTCAGCCCTGAGAGTGAGCTCAAAGCCTAGTGGTCAATCTGTAACTGGTTGCACCTCGCGTTTGCTCCTGTTCGGCCCACTTGCTCCCTGAGACCTGAGAACACAGATAATCTGCAGATGTTACAGAACAAGAGCACCGCGCTGAGCTATTGCAATATTTATCACTTAATACGGCCGGATTCCTCTCAGCGCTCATCTGTGACATTAATAAAACTTTAAATTTTACATTTTCTGACAACTCATTCTATATTCTATTACAAATGAATTCTGAGTAAAGAATCCGTCAGCTCTGTGATAAATATTCTATTGAGGGTTTTTTTTTTCTCTTCTTATAATTAACAGTTTCTCTGATGCATTCAAACAGAGTGAGCCATTTGACCGGCTGCCATTTTGTGCACACACTTCCCAGGCCGCAAACAACTGGCAGCTATTTTGTGTACAAACTTCCTATATCAAAAACAACCAGCAGCCATTTTACATGCACATTTACCATGTCATAAAACAACCGGCAGCTATTTTGCATATACTATTCCCAGGTAGCAAACAACAAGCAGTCAATTTGTGTACACACTTCCCAGGTAGCAAACAACCAGTAGCCATTTTGTGTACACACTTCCCAGGTATGAAACAACCAACAGCCATTTTGTGTACACACTGCCACGTAGCAAATAATCAGTATCCATTTTGTGCACACACTTCCAGAGTCACAAGCAACTGGTGTCCATTTTGTTTACACATTTCCCAGGTAGCAAACAACCAGCAGCCATTTTGTGTACACACTTCCCAGGTTGCAAACAACCGTCAGCCATTTTGTGCAGTATAGATGTCTATTATTTATTTTTATCTCTGCGATGAGATCATTAAGTTGAAAAGAAGCAACTGCAACAGAACATCCCCGCCCGATATTTATCTTAAATGATTATGTTTCTGCTGAGGACATTATAAAAATATAAAAGAATATTTTTTTTATCCGTCTTTCAACCTTTTCAATATGTTATTCCACAGAGTTTCCTCATTTCAAGATAGATTAAACTCCCCTTTAAATCACAGAATATTTCTATCTCTGGAATTATTTTGCAATGTTTTGCTGTCTGTTTTATCTCCCATTTCATTCCCTTTAATACCTACACAAGCCGAGATCCACGGAGAAATGTCATTGTATCCTTGATGTATAGCATGTCCTATACATCAATAATTCCCAAAGCCATGCACTTCGTGGTGATTGAAATTTCCAAGATATCATCAATGGCACATAAAGGATGTAAGAAAGTGACAAATTGTAAAGGTTGTACTTCTGCAATCTAATTCCGTGTCATCATGTCTTCAAATAACTCAGCGGCGTAACCTGATAAGTAATACGGCAGCTTTAGCCGACTCGCGGGAGGCAAATCTGTGGACTCTGCTGTGGGAGCCTGAACAACATGTGCAGAGGTGCATGGAACAATCCTCAGTGTAAGGATACTGGGGAAAGCCCAAGTCTCTGTCATCACTGTATTCATGAATAGATTGTTTCGTCATGGAGTCTCCTCCAATCTGCACTGAGCCTATTCTGGTATTATAGCCAATGCCCCAACTTCTCCAGTGCTGCAGGAGCACCCCCACAGAAACTCTCTACTTTCACTAGTAGACGTACTGTACTGTACCAGGCTTGCTCTGCGGTTCGTTTCTAGAAGTCATACAGCAAGGTGCCCGGCGCCAGGCCAGCACTTCTCGCGGATATCCAGCATCCTCCATGCTGCCTCAACACACCTCTCTGCCTTCAGAAGCCTCCGGTCTCAGCACCCCACAGGATCCTGCTCCTATGCCATCTCTATAGACCGCAGGCCTGTCAGAACCATGCCAGGTTTCCCTCCAAGCACCAAACATGGGCACATGTTGGATTCGATCACCTGAGCCAGAGCCTATCCTGTACCAGTTCCGTCACCTGTTTGCTGCAACCTATTAGCTCTCACTGGACCCTATAAGTATCCTGGAAAAACTCCCCCAGCTGGCCAGTACAATGATGTCCTCGGCCTAGTTGTATCTTGTGTTCCAGCTCCTGTGGGAATCTCTGTTATAGACTTCAGTGCAAGTTCCCATCCTGCTTCTATCAGTTTTATTATTGATTCCCACCCCAGTTCCAGCCGATTCGAAGTATACTATCATCTAACATCGATCACCATTGATTATCATCCATCACTGCTAAGGTGTCTCCAGCTTTCCCAGAGTACCAACTCCTGTTACCAGTGACCATCAGAGAGTCACTATCGATATCAGCCACCATCAGTGTCATTGATTGGTAACTGTCATCATCGGTGATCTCTTTCTTATGCCGTTGTTACTAGTACATCTCCAGAGCTCAAGCTACTTACCTGCAGTGTATGGTACCACTTCATCTACTCCAGCAATACCATTGATGGTCAACATCAGTCAGACCTTTTAACCTACCTCCTTTTCCAGGTAATACCTCAGGTTGTAGGTAATTCCTGATTTCCTCCGGTTCCAGTCTGTTCAGTCTCATTTGGTTTTTGCCGATTCCAGTACTCCTCCAGTTCCAGTGCAGTCACAGTCTCTTTTGGTTTCAGCCGATTCCAGTACTCCTCCAGTGCCAGGCGGTTCCAGCACTCCTCCGGTTCCAGTCCGGTGACAGTTCTCTTCAGTTCCAGCTGATTCCAGTGCTCCTCCGGTTCCAGTGCGCGGTCACAATCTCCTTTAGTTCCAGACGATTCCAGCACTCCTTCAGTTACAGTCCGGTCACACTCTCCTTCGGTTACAGTCGATTCCAGTACTCCAGTTACAGTTCGGTGACAGTTTTCTTCTTTTCCAGATGATTCTCAAACTCAGCCCCAGTCCCTGTGGACCATTATACTTTACCAGCTCCTGAATATCGGGCCACGCCTTTGGGCCTGGAACTCCACCCCCCACTCTGCGGTCTTATCTTCAATGTGGATAAACCGCATTAAGCCTACAAGCTTTCAGTATTCTCCAGCCCCAGAACAAGTCACCCAAAGAGGTCAGATAAATCCCTCAAGCGTGACACTATGCATAATAGGGCGGAGTGAAAAAATTGAAAGTGAGAAATTCTAAATTGGCTAGTGTGCAAAAGTTGTGACTTGACCTGAATAAGAAACGTGCAAAAGCATTTTGATCTGAGTCAACATCTTCTGTTCTGACAAGAGGCCTAAAGTTTAACTTTTTAGGTGAAAATAACGAAACCTATGAAGATGCTCCAATCTAGTTAAAATTATGTCAGGACGTCTTTGAGTGGTTTATTAATATACTTTAGCATTGTAAAAAACAGTACAAGCTTGTCCTAGTGCAAAGTGTCTGACAATTGACCCATTTTCATGGTCACAATAGTGAATGTTGTGTTTTCTCCTTTTTTGGAGAGGATGCTCTGTAGTTGAAGGGACCAAGAAAAAAAACTTGGGGCAAAAAATCAGGGTAAATACCTTGTGTTTGACCTTAATAGAATAATGCACCTCTGTGCCTTCTAATGTCCAACAAACGCTTTACTGAATGCTCCAGTACGTTCAGTGACAATGCATTACACTCTGTTCTTTAGGTGCAGGATTTAAAACACTTCTGTTTATTGTCTTTACTTGTGGCAGTTTATTTTAAACATGAAGTGGTCTGAAAAACAGTTTTGCAACCCCTATGCTGGGAATATGATTGGGCTGCATAACAGCATATAGTTATGCCAAAGATAAGCCAATATATTAACAGTTAAATACGTTGAAGTGTATTATGATGTAATAAACAAATACATCTAATGTTTAGAAAAATAAAATCAAGAACATTGATTCAAAAATAACAGGTTAATCATTCTCTGAGTGGTGTCCAGCAGTACATATATGCCAATCACTGTGTTAATTACTAGGCAGGATTGATCAGCAATTCTTTATTTCCTTTTTATGTGCTTATTGACCCAATTTAACAGTCTAATAATAGCAGACATCAATAACAATTGGTTTGTATAAACCAACTCAAACCAGAACATAAAAAAATAAGACAATACCGTATGTGCAACATCTTTGAAACCTGTTATTATTGAATTAATTGATTTTATTTTTCTAAAAATTAGATGTATTTGTTTTTTATATCAAAATACCCTTCAATGTATTTAACTGTTAATATATTGGCTTGGCTTATCTTTGGCATAATGATATGCTGTAATGCAGCCCATTCATGTTCCAGCATAGGGGATGCAAAACTGTTTTTGTGTCAATAAACAGAAGTGATATGTAAAATTAGACAGCTTACACTGTTACTTGTAATACTTATTGTAACAGTTACTGTTTTTCAATAACAGACTGCAACAGTTATTTCCTATATATGTACACAGGATTGTCTATCTTTGTATATGCACTGCAAAGAGAGCAGCATAAATCCGATTTCATGTATTTCAGTGACACTGTGTCAAATATAACACTGCATAATGGCCCTTAATCAGACCTGATCGCAGTACAAATTTGTTCTCAAAATGGGCAAAAAAATGCTGCACTGCAGGTGGGGCAGATGTAACATGTGCAGAGAGAGGTCTGATTAAGGGCCATTATGCAGTGTTATATTTCACACAGTGCCACTGAAATTCCATTTAGAGTATTTGTGCTTCTTCTATTATAAACAGGTTCACAATTGTGACCATGAAAATGGTAAATTATCAGGGATTTTTTCTCCCGCCAAAGTCAGTCACTTTGCACTAGGACAAGCTCGTACTGTTTTTTACAATGCTAAAGTATATTAATGAACCACTCTAAGACAGCATGACATAATTTTAACTAGATCGGAGCATCTTCATAGGTTTCGTTATTTTCACCTAAAATGTGAAACTTTAGGCCTCTTGCCACAACAGAAGATGTTCAATCAAAAAGCTTTTGCAGGTTTCTTATTCAGGTCAAGTCACAACTTTTCCACAATAGCCGATGTTGAATTTCTCAATTTCAATTTTTTCAATCCGCCCTAATGTACAGTATGTTTGAATAATGAGCATATATGTCTCAGCCATGTTCCTTAGAATGCACAGAGACCTCTGTGCGGACATAATTGTGATCTCTTGTCAAAACCATATTGTTGAAACAAAATTCATACAGATTAAACAACCCTTGGACAGGATTTATTATTCGGAAAATGTAGTAAAACCACCAACTTTCAGGGTTTTACCATATGTATCGCCAAGGAGCCAGAAACCTCGACAATGAGAATGTAGGTAAAAGATTATATTTAATGTATGGAGGGGGGCAGAAACTTTTTTGCAAGGGGGTGCACAATTTCTATTTGCGCCACTGGTCATGTCTGTAACAAGATGGTTATACATGGAGACAATGGCTGAATTGACAGTTGTTGGATGCATCTGAGTATCTGTACATTACAGTCCTGCTTACAATCATTATCTAAGGGGCATTACAGTCCTGCTCACACACATTATCTAAGGTACAGTACATTACAGTCCTGCTTACACACATTATCTAAGAGGCATTACAGCCCTGCTTACACGCATTATATAAGGTATACTAGGTGATTCATCGCGCCCTACGGGCGCTCTTCACACCGGTGTAAGGGGCTACGCCCCTTAATTTGTGAACATTTGTATTGTGAGAAATATGGTTAGAATTGTATGAAAGATGCCCTGTATTGCAGCTTCTGGCAGTGGGTGAGGGTCCAGCGTGGCAGCACAGGAGTACCGGACTGTGGCCCTGAGTCAGTGTCTCCTCCTACTGGGTGGGAGTTAGGGTGCATGAGAGCAGGAGGCTGGGATATGAGGCATGATAGGGGTATGTGGGCAACACAGCGTCAGCGATTACCCAGTGGTGGAAGTTACGGTTCAGAAGAGCAGGAAGCTGGGTAGTGATAGGGGTGTGTGGGCATATGGGGGACTAAAGAGGGTGGTGGACACTGTGCAGCTTCTGCCAGTGGGTGAGGGTCCAGCGTGGCAGCACAGAAATACAGGAGTCAGTGTCTCCTCCGACTGGGTGGGAGTTAGGGTGCATGAGAGCAGGAGGCTGGGCGGTAAAGCATGATAGGGGAATGTGGGCAACACAGGGTGAGCGGGTCTCCACTGGCGGAAGTTACGGGGCAGGAGAACAGGAGGCAGGGCAGTGTCCTCCCACATTGATGGCAAAAGTATTCAACATCGGCCATAAACCATCGATTATTTGAAAATCATTGATGGTCGATGGGCATCCCTAGTGGGTGAGCGTCTCCTCCCACTGGGAGGGAGTGAGCGTGCATGAGAGCAGGAGGCTGTATAATAGTGGTATGTGGGCAAGACATTGATAAAAGTTGTGGCGCTGGTGCCGGGCGCTCTTCACACCGGCGTAAGGGGCTACGCCCCTTAATTTGTGAACATTTGTATTGTGAGAAATATGGTTAGAATTGTATGAAAGATGCCCTGTATTGCAGCTTCTGGCAGTGGGTGAGGGTCCAGCGTGGCAGCACAGGAGTACCGGACGGTGGCCCTGAGTCAGTGTCTCCTCCTACTGGGTGGGAGTTAGGGTGCATGAGAGCAGGAGGCTGGGATATGAGGCATGATAGGGGTATGTGGGCAACACAGCGTCAGCGATTACCCAGTGGTGGAAGTTACGGTTCAGGAGAGCAGGAAGCTGGGTAGTGATAGGGGTGTGTGGGCATACGGGGGACTAAAGAGGGTGGTGGACACTGTGCAGCTTCTGCCAGTGGGTGAGGGTCCAGCGTGGCAGCACAGAAATACAGGAGTCAGTGTCTCCTCCGACTGGGTGGGAGTTAGGGTGCATGAGAGCAGGAGGCTGGGCGGTAAAGCATGATAGGGGAATGTGGGCAACACAGGGTGAGCGGGTCTCCACTGGCGGAAGTTACGGGGCAGGAGAACAGGAGGCAGGGCAGTGTCCTCCCACATTGATGGCAAAAGTATTCAACATCGGCCATAAACCATCGATTATTTGAAAATCATTGATGGTCGATGGGCATCCCTAGAACTGGAGGAGGGTGGGGGACAGTATGCAGCTCCCGGCAGTGGGTGAGCGTCTCCTCCCACTGGGAGGGAGTGAGCGTGCATGAGAGCAGGAGGCTGTATAATAGTGGTATGTGGGCAAGACATTGATAAAAGTTGTGGCGCTGGTGCAGAGGGCAGTGGGGAAACCTGCAGTGCGGCAGCCAGGGCCGGATTTCCCACCTAGGGGCGGTACCTGCTTGTGGTGGTACAGGATCCCCCATTGTCACGGGGGTACGTGAAATGCGGGAGCGGGGGCCACGGTGGTCCGCTGGGGGGTGGAATTGCCGAAAGGGGGTCTGGGGGGTCTGCAAATTGCGGGAGGGGGGGGTGGTGTGTGGGGATCCGCGGTTAGCGGGAGGGGGGGTCCGCAAATGGTGGGCGGGGGCACGGGGGGGCTTGAATCGTGGGAAGGGGGGTCCGCAAATTGCGGGAGGGGGGTTGTCGGGGTTAGTGAATTGCGGGAGGGGGGGTTGCGGAGGTCCGTGAATTGCGGGAGGGGCGCGTGGGGTGCCGGGAGTCAAGGGGGGGTGGTGCGGGGGTCCGTGAATCACGGGAGGGGTCATGAATCGCAGGAGGGGGGGTGTGGGGGGTTGCCGTTAATTGCATGAGGGGGGCGTGAATCAAGGGAGGGTGGGCGCAGGGGGGTGGTGCGGGGGTCCGTGAATCGCGGGAGGGGGCATGAATCGCGGGAGGGGGGGTCGTGGGGGGGTTCCGAATCGCAGGAAGGGGGGTATGGGGGGTGCCGTGAATTGCTTGAGGGGGGCATGAATCGCGGGAGGGGGGGGTCCCCGAATGTGTGAATTACGGGGCGGTCGCAAATCGCGAGAGGTGCCGAGGGGGCCTGCAAATCGCGGGAGGGGGGCGCTACGGGGGGTTTCGTGAATCGCGGGAGGGGGGGTCGTGGGGGGTTGCAAATCGCAGGAAGGGGTGTGTGGGGGATGCCGTGAATTGCGTGAGGGGGGCATGAATCGCGGGAGGTGGGGTCCCCGAATGTGTGAATTAGGGGGCGGTCGCAAATCGCGAGAAGTGCCGAGGGGGCCCGCAAATCGCGGGAGGGGGGCGATACGGGGGGTTCCGTGAATCGCGGGAGGGGGCGGCGCGAATTGCGGGAGGGGGGTCGCAAATCACAGTAGGGGGGTGCCGTGAATCGCGGGAGGGGGGGTCGCGGGGGGCCCTTTTAATGCCGGGAGGGGGGGTCGCAGGGGTCCCGCGAATGGCGGGAGGGGAGGATGCAGGGGTCCTGAGAATCGCGGGAGGGGGCTCGCGGGAGGGAGGGGTCGCTGGGGTCCCGCGATTTGCGGGAGGGTCGCGGGGGTCCCGCGTTTCGCGGGAGGGGGTGGTCGCGGAGGTCCAGCGAATCGCGGGAGGGGGTGGTCGGGTCTGAGACGGATATTAGACAGCACTTACATCGACAGCCATTACATCGACACCATTAGATCGACAGCTCAATAGGTCGACATGGTTTTAGGTCGACATACCATTAGGTCGACAGCTCATTAGGTCGACAGCTCATTAGGTCGACAGCTCATTAGGTCGACATGTTTTTAGGTCGACACTGCCATTAGGTCGACAGAGTCTGTGTCGACAGTCAAAAGGTCGACATGGGGTTTTTCACTGTTTTTTGGCCGAAATGTCGACACAGTCGACATGGACACAGTTTGAAGTGTACCGCAGCCGCTCGCTATGCTTCGGGCACGGTGCCTCGCTGCGCTCTGCACACTATTTTATTCTCCCACCACGCCCTAGTGGATAGTAGGGCATGAAATACCGCCTGTCGGCACATGTCGGCTCAATAAACAGTGAAAAAACCCATGTCGACCTTTTGACTGTCGACATAGACACTGTCGACCTAATGGCAGTGTCGACCTTAAAAACATGTCGACCTAATGAGCTGTCGACCTAATGAGCTGTCGACCTAATGAGCTGTCGACATAATGACATGTCGACCTAATGGTATGTCGACTTAAAACCATGTCGACCTATTGAGCTGTCGAACTAATGGTGTCGATGTAATGGCTGTCGATGTAAGTGCTGTCTAACAATAGTCCGGATACCGGGGTGGTCGCGGGGGTCCTGCGAATCGCGGGAGGGGGGTCGCGGGGGTCCCGCGAATCGTGGGAGGGGGGGTTCACGGGGGTCCCGCAAATCGCGGGAGGGGGGGTCGCGGGGGTCCCGCGAATCACGGGAGGGGGGGTCGCGGGGGTCCCGAGACTCGCGGGAGGGCGGAATGCGGGGGTCCCGCGAATCGCGGGAGGGGGGGTGCGGGGTCCCGCGAATGGTGGGAGGGGGGGTCACAGGGGTTCCGCAAATCGCGGGAGGGGGGGTCGCGGGGTTCCCGCGAATCGCGGGAGGGGGGTCGCGGGGGTCCCGCGAATCGCGGGAGGGGGGGTCGCGGGGGGGTCCCGCAAATCGCGGGAGGGGGGGTCGCGGGGGGTCCCGCGAATCGCGGGAGGGGGTTCGCGGGGGGGTCCCGCAAATCGCGGGAGGGGGGGTCGCGGGGGGTCCCGCGATTCGCGGGAGGGGGTCGCGGGGGTCCTGGCAGAGGGTAGGGATGTGCAGGAGTAATGGTGGATGGTGGCTGTGGAGTAATGGTGGATGGTGGGCGTGTACTGTAGCCCTGGCTGGGCGGGGGGAGGTGATGTCAAGGGGGTGGAACGTCAGACACATGAAAGTGAAACTGTTCTACACAGGAACGTTCTCCACAGGGGTTGAGTGACAGATCTGGCTAAATATATAAGAGATTACAGTCCTGCTTACACACATTATCTAAGGGACATTAAAGTCCTGCTCACACACATTATCTAAGGTACAGTACATTACAGTCCTGCTTACACACATTATCACACATTATCTAAGGGGCATTACAGTCCTACTTACACACATTATCTAAGATACATTACAGTCCTGCTCACACACATTATCTAAGGTACAGTACATTACAGTCCTGCTTACAATCATTATCTAAGGGACATTACAGTCCTGCTGACACACATTATCTAAGGTACAGTAAATTACAGTCCTGCTTACACACAATATCTAAGGGGCATTACAGTCCTGCTTACACACATTATCTAAGGGACATTACAGTCCTGCTTACAAACATTATCTAAGGGGCATTACAGTCCCGCTTACACACATTATCTAAGGGGCATTACAGTCCTACTTACACACATTATATAAGGGACAATACAGTCCTGCTTACACACATTATCTAAGGTACAGTACATTACAGTCCTGCTTACACACATTATCTAAGGGACATTACAGTCCCGCTTACACACATTATCTTAGGGGCATTACAGTCCTACTTACACACATTATCTAAGGGACATTACAGTCCCGCTTACACACATTATCTAAGGGACATTACAGTCCCGCTTACACGCATTATATAAGGTATATTACAGTTCTGCTTACACACATTATCTTAGGGACATTGCAGTCCTGCTTAAACACATTATCTAAGGGACATTACAGTCCTACTTACACACATTATCTAAGGGGCATTACAGTCCTGATTACACACATTATCTAAGGGAGATTACAGTCCTACTTACACACGTTATCTAAGGGACATTATAGTCCTGCTTACACAGATTATCTAAGGTGCATTACAGTCCTGCTTACACACATTATCTAAAGGACATTACAGTCCTGCATACACACATTATCTAAGGGACATAACAGTACTGCTTACACACATTATCTAAGGGACATAACAGTCCTACTTACACGCATTAACTAAGGGACATAATAGTCCTGCTTACACACATTATCTAAGGGACATTACAGTCCTGCTTACACACATTATCTAAGGTGCAATACAGTCCTGCTTACACACATAATCCAAGGGACATTACAGTCCTAATTACACACATTATCTAAGGGACATTACAGTCCTGCTTACACACATTATCTAAGGGGCATTACAGTCCTGCTTACACACATTATCTAAGGGACATTACAGTCCTGCTTACACATATTATCTATGGCACATAATAGTCCTGCTTACACACATTATCTAAAGTGAATTACAGTCCTGCTTACACACATTATCTAAGGGGCATTACGGTCCTGCTTACACACATTATCTAAGGGGCATTACAGCCCTGCTTACACACATTATCTAAGGGACATTACAGTCCCGCTTACACGCATTATATAAGGTATATTACAGTTCTGCTTACACACATTATCTAAGGGACATTGCAGTCCTGCTTACACACATTATCTAAGGGACATTACAGTCCTACTTACACACATTATCTAAGGGACATAACAGTCCTACTTACACGCATTAACTAAGGGACATAATAGTCCTGCTTACACACATTATCTAAGGGACATTACAGTCCTGCTTACACACATTATCTAAGGTGCAATACAGTCCTGCTTACACACATAATCTAAGGGACATTACAGTCCTAATTACACACATTATCTAAGGGACATTACAGTCCTGCTTACACACATTATCTAAGGGGCATTACAGTCCTGCTTACACACATTATCTAAGGGACATTACAGTCCTGCTTACACATATTATCTATGGCACATAATAGTCCTGCTTACACACATTATCTAAAGTGAATTACAGTCCTGCTTACACACATTATCTAAGGGGCATTACGGTCCTGCTTACACACATTATCTAAGGGGCATTACAGCCCTGCTTACACACATTATCTAAGGGACATTACAGTCCCGCTTACACGCATTATATAAGGTATATTACAGTTCTGCTTACACACATTATCTAAGGGACATTGCAGTCCTGCTTACACACATTATCTAAGGGACATTACAGTCCTACTTACACACATTATCTAAGGGGCATTACAGTCCTGATTACACACATTATCTAAGGGAGATTACAGTCCTACTTACACACATTATCTAAGGGACATTATAGTCCTGCTTACACAGATTATCTAAGGTGCATTACAGTCCTGCTTACACACATTATCTAAGGGACATTACAGTCCTGCATACACACATTATCTAAGGAACATAACAGTACTGCTTACACACATTATCTAAGGGACATAACAGTCCTACTTACACGCATTAACTAAGGGACATAATAGTCCTGCTTACACACATTATCTAAGGGACATTACAGTCCTGCTTACACACATTATCTAAGGTGCAATACAGTCCTGCTTACACACATTATCTAAGGGACATTACAGTCCTAATTACACACATTATCTAAGGGACATTACAGTCCTGCTTACACACATTATCTAAGGGGCATTACAGTCCTGCTTACACACATTATCTAAGGGACATTACAGTCCTGCTTACACATATTATCTATGGCACATAATAGTCCTGCTTACACACATTATCTAAAGTGAATTACAGTCCTGCTTACACACATTATCTAAGGGGCATTACGGTCCTGCTTACACACATTATCTAAGGGGCATTACAGCCCTGCTTACACACATTATCTAAGGGACATTGCAGTCCTGCTTACACACATTATCTAAGGGACATTACAGTCCTACTTACACACATTATCTAAGGGGCATTACAGTCCTGATTACACACATTATCTAAGGGAGATTACAGTCCTACTTACACACATTATCTAAGGGACATTATAGTCCTGCTTACACAGATTATCTAAGGTGCATTACAGTCCTGCTTACACACATTATCTAAGGGACATTAAGTCCTGCATACACACATTATCTAAGGGACATAACAGTACTGCTTACACACATTATCTAAGGGACATAACAGTCCTACTTACACGCATTAACTAAGGGACATAACAGTACTGCTTACACACATTATCTAAGGGACATAACAGTCCTACTTACACGCATTATCTAAGGGGCATTACAGTCCCGCTTACACACATTATCTAAGGGGCATTACAGTCCTACTTACACACATTATATAAGGGACAATACAGTCCTGCTTACACACATTATCTAAGGTACAGTACATTACAGTCCTGCTTACACACATTATCTAAGGGACATTACAGTCCCGCTTACACACATTATCTTAGGGGCATTACAGTCCTACTTACACACATTATCTAAGGGACATTACAGTCCCGCTTACACACATTATCTAAGGGACATTACAGTCCCGCTTACACGCATTATATAAGGTATATTACAGTTCTGCTTACACACATTATCTTAGGGACATTGCAGTCCTGCTTAAACACATTATCTAAGGGACATTACAGTCCTACTTACACACATTATCTAAGGGGCATTACAGTCCTGATTACACACATTATCTAAGGGAGATTACAGTCCTACTTACACACGTTATCTAAGGGACATTATAGTCCTGCTTACACAGATTATCTAAGGTGCATTACAGTCCTGCTTACACACATTATCTAAAGGACATTACAGTCCTGCATACACACATTATCTAAGGGACATAACAGTACTGCTTACACACATTATCTAAGAAACATAACAGTCCTACTTACACGCATTAACTAAGGGACATAATAGTCCTGCTTACACACATTATCTAAGGGACATTACAGTCCTGCTTACACACATTATCTAAGGTGCAATACAGTCCTGCTTACACACATTATCTAAGGGACATTACAGTCCTAATTACACACATTATCTAAGGGACATTACAGTCCTGCTTACACACATTATCTAAGGGGCATTACAGTCCTGCTTACACACATTATCTAAGGGACATTACAGTCCTGCTTACACATATTATCTATGGCACATAATAGTCCTGCTTACACACATTATCTAAAGTGAATTACAGTCCTGCTTACACACATTATCTAAGGGGCATTACGGTCCTGCTTACACACATTATCTAAGGGGCATTACAGCCCTGCTTACACACATTATCTAAGGGACATTACAGTCCCGCTTACACGCATTATATAAGGTATATTACAGTTCTGCTTACACACATTATCTAAGGGACATTGCAGTCCTGCTTACACACATTATCTAAGGGACATTACAGTCCTACTTACACACATTATCTAAGGGGCATTACAGTCCTGATTACACACATTATCTAAGGGAGATTACAGTCCTACTTACACACATTATCTAAGGGACATTATAGTCCTGCTTACACAGATTATCTAAGGTGCATTACAGTCCTGCTTACACACATTATCTAAGGGACATTACAGTCCTGCATACACACATTATCTAAGGAACATAACAGTACTGCTTACACACATTATCTAAGGGACATAACAGTCCTACTTACACGCATTAACTAAGGGACATAATAGTCCTGCTTACACACATTATCTAAGGGACATTACAGTCCTGCTTACACACATTATCTAAGGTGCAATACAGTCCTGCTTACACACATTATCTAAGGGACATTACAGTCCTAATTACACACATTATCTAAGGGACATTACAGTCCTGCTTACACACATTATCTAAGGGGCATTACAGTCCTGCTTACACACATTATCTAAGGGACATTACAGTCCTGCTTACACATATTATCTATGGCACATAATAGTCCTGCTTACACACATTATCTAAAGTGAATTACAGTCCTGCTTACACACATTATCTAAGGGGCATTACGGTCCTGCTTACACACATTATCTAAGGGGCATTACAGCCCTGCTTACACACATTATCTAAGGGACATTACAGTCCCGCTTACACGCATTATATAAGGTATATTACAGTTCTGCTTACACACATTATCTAAGGGACATTGCAGTCCTGCTTACACACATTATCTAAGGGACATTACAGTCCTACTTACACACATTATCTAAGGGGCATTACAGTCCTGATTACACACATTATCTAAGGGAGATTACAGTCCTACTTACACACATTATCTAAGGGACATTATAGTCCTGCTTACACAGATTATCTAAGGTGCATTACAGTCCTGCTTACACACATTATCTAAGGGACATTAAGTCCTGCATACACACATTATCTAAGGGACATAACAGTACTGCTTACACACATTATCTAAGGGACATAACAGTCCTACTTACACGCATTAACTAAGGGACATAACAGTACTGCTTACACACATTATCTAAGGGACATAACAGTCCTACTTACACGCATTATCTAAGGTGCAATACAGTCCTGCTTACACACATTATCTAAGGGACATTACAGTCCTAATTACACACATTATCTAAGGGACATTACAGTCCTGCTTACACACATTATCTAAGGGGCATTACAGTGGGATGCAGTTAAGATCCCGGCGGTCGGGATCCCGGCGTTCAGAATCCCGACGCCGGAATCCAGACCGCCGAAATGCCGACACTTTCTCCCTCCTGGGGTGTCCACGACACCCCTGGAGGGAGAATAAAATAGCGTGCCGAGCGTAGCGAGGCACCGGGCCCGCTGCGTGGCGAGCGCAGCGAGCCCGCAAGGGGGGGCGATCCACGTCCCCCCCTTGTCGGCATTTCGGCTGTCGGGATTCCGGCGTCGGAATTCTGAACGCCGGGATCCCGACCGCCGGGATTACATATCGGATCCATTACAGTCCTGCTTACACACATTATCTAAGGGACATTACAGTCCTGCTTACACATATTATTTAGGGCACATAATAGTCCTGCTTACATACATTATCTAAAGTGAATTACAGTCCTGCTTACACACATTATCTAAGGGGCATTACGGTCCTGCTTACACACATTATCTAAAGGGCATTACAGCCCTGCTTACACACATTCTCTAAGGGGCATTACAGTCCTGCTTACACACATTATCTATGGGACATTACAGTCCTGCTTACACACATTATCTAAGGGACATTACAGTCCTACTTACACACATTATCTAAGGGATATTACAGTCCTGCTTACACACATTATCTAAGGGACATTACAGTCCTGTTTACACACATTATCTATGGGACATTACAGTCCTGCTTACACACATTGTCTAAGGGACATAACAGTCCTGCTTACACACATTATCTAAGGGATATTACAGTCCTGCGTACACACACTATCTAAGGGACAGCACAGCACTGCTTTTACACATTATCTAAGTTGCATTACAGTCCTGCTTACACACAATACCTAAGGGACATAAAAGTCCTGCTTACACACATTGTCTAAGGGACATAACAGTCATGCTTATACACATTATCTAAGGTGCATTACAGTCCCACTTACACACATTATGTAAGGGACATTACAGTCCCGCTTACACACATTATCTAAGGGACAAAAAAGTCCCACTTACACACATTATTTATGGGACGTTACAGCCCTGCTTACACACATTGTCAAAGGGACATAACAGTCCTGCTTATACACATTATCTAAGGTGCATTACAGTCCTGCTTACACACATTATCTAAGGGACATTACAGTCCTAATTACACACATTATCTAAGGGACATTACAGTCCTGCTTACACACATTATCTAAGGGGCATTACAGTCCTGCTTACACACATTATCTAAGGGACATTACAGTCCTGCTTACACATATTATCTAAGGCACATAATAGTCCTGCTTACACACATTATCTAAAGTGAAATACAGTCCTGCTTACACACATTATCTAAGGGGCATTACGGTCCTGCTTACACACATTATCTAAGGGGCATTACAGCCCTGCTTACACACATTCTCTAAGGGGCATTACAGTCCTGCTTACACACATTATCTATGGGACATTACAGTCCCGCTTACACACATTATCTAAGGGACAAAAAAGTCCCGCTTACACACATTATCTATGGGACGTTACAGTCCTGCTTACACACATTGTCAAAGGGACATAACAGTCCTGCTTATACACATTATCTAAGGTGCATTACAGTCCTGCTTACACACATTATCTAAGGGACATTACAGTCCTAATTACACACATTATCTAAGGAACATTACAGTCCTGCTTACACACATTATCTAAGGGGCATTACAGTCCTGCTTACACACATTATCTAAGGGACATTACAGTCCTGCTTACACATATTATCTAGGGCACATAATAGTCCTGCTTAGACACATTATCTAAAGTGAATTACAGTCCTGCTTACACACATTATCTAAGGGGCATTACAGTCCTGCTTACACACATTATCTAAGGGACATTACAGTCCTACTTACACACATTATCTAGGGGACATAACAGTCCTGCTTACACACATTATCTAAAGTGAATTACAGTCCTGCTGACACACATTATCTAAGGGGCATTACAGTCCTGCTTACACACATTATCTAAGGGGCATTACAGTCCTGCTTACACACATTATCTAACGGGTATTACAGTCCTGCTTACACACATTATCTAAGGGACATTACAGTCCTGCTTACACACATTATCTAAGGGACATTACAGTCCTGCTTACACACATTATCTAAGGGATATTACAGTCCTGCTTACACACATTATCTAAGGGACATTACAGTCCTGTTTACACACATTTTCTATGGGACATTACAGCACTGCTTACACACATTGTCTAAGGGACATAACAGTCTTGATTACACACATTATCTAAGGGACAGCACAGCCCTGCTTATACACATTATCTAAGTTGCATTACAGTCCTGCTTACACACATTATCTAAGGGACATAACAGTCCTGCTTACACACACATTGTCTAAGGGATATAACAGTCATGCTCATACACATTATCTAAGGTGCATTACAGTCCCACTTACACACATTATGTGAGGGACATTACAGTCCCGCTTACACGCATTATCTAAGGGACAAAACAGTCCTGCTTACACACATTATCTATGGGACATTACAGTCCTGCTTACACACATTATCTAAGGGACATTACAGTCCTGCTTACACACATTATCTAAGGGACATTACAGTCCTGCTTACACACATTATCTAAGGGACATTACAGTCCTGCTTACACACATTATCTAAGGGACATTACAGTCCTGTGTACACACATTATCTATGGGACATTACAGTACTGCTTACACACATTGTCTAAGGGACATAACAGTCCTGATTACACACATTATCTAATGGACAGCACAGCCCTGCTTATACACATTATCTAAGTTGCATTACAGTCCTGCTTACACACATTATCTAAGGGACATAACAGTCCTGCTTACACACATTGTCTAAGGGACATAACAGTCATGCTTATACACATTATCTAAGGTGCATTACAGTCCCACTTACACACATTATGTGAGGGACATTACAGTCCCGCTTACACACATTATCTAAGGGACAAAACAGTCCTGCTTATACACATTATCTAAGGTGCATTACAGTCCTGCTTACACACATTATCTAAGGGACATTACAGTCCTGCTTACACACATTATCTAAGAAACATTACAGTCCTGCTTACACACATTATGTAAGGTACATTACAGTCCCGCTTACACACATTATCTAACGGACAAAACAGTCCTGCTTAAACATATTATCTAAGGGACATTACAGTCCTACTTACACACATTATCTAAAGGACACTACAGTCCTGCTTACACACGTTATCTAAGGGACATTACAGTCCTGCTTACACACATTATCCTTGCGACAGTACAGCCCTGCTTACACACATTATCTAAGGTGTAAGTCAAACAGAACCCAAGATGTCACCAATCGCAATATCCAATATCAAGGTATAGAATCTGCCTGGAGGCAAACGCCATGTACATCATCATCCTGTCTCTGTATGTTATATCACATTGCACATATTAAGCTGTTATAACTCATTTTCTAACATATGTGTGTACAATGGCTCCCTTTTCATATATAGGAATAAGGAAACATCTTATTTGTGGGCTTGTGAATTGCAGAGAAATTGGTTATATACATAATATTTTCTATTGTCTGATTTTATACATTATTTTGCTATTGTCTGGTTGTATACACTATATTGTGCTATTGTCTAGTTGTATACGCTACATTCAGCATTATGCACTGACAGCTAATGATAGCGCTAAACATTGGAGGCTGTGCACCGTAAGGTCACATTATATCAGAAGTGCACAATGTCCCTCCCACAGTACACACGCTGCCAACTTAGGAGAACATGTACTAATGATGCAAGATACAGTAGGTCACGCATTAGACCCCTGGGTAATGGCAATAGGCTTACTGCAGACAGACACACTGGTATGGCCATTGATCATTACTGTAACGCTGTATATACTGTACTGGGCAGAGATACATATGAATTTCCCGGGACAGACAGACACACACCGGTATGGCCATTGATCATTACAGTAACGCTGTATATACTGTACTGGGCAGAGATACATATGACTTTGCCAGGACAGACAGACACACCGGTATGGCCATTGATCATTACAGTAACGCTGTATATACTGTACTGGGCAGAGATACATATGACTTTCCCGGGACAGACAGACACACCGGTATGACCATTGATCAGGACAGTAACGCTGTATATACTGTACTGGGCAGAGATACATATGACTTTCCTGGGACAGACAGACACACCGGTATGGCCATTGATCATTACAGTAACGCTGTATATACTGTACTGGGCAGAGATACATATGACTTTCCTGGGACAGACAGACACACCGGTATGGTCATTGATCATTACAGTATCGCTGTATATACTGTACTGGGCAGAGATACATATGACTTTCCCGGGACAGACAGACACACCGGTATGGCCATTGATCATTACAGTAACGCTGTATATACTGTACTGGGCAGAGATACATATGACTTTCCCGGGACAGACAGACACACCGGTATGGCCATTGATCATTACAGTAACGCTGTATATACTGTACTGGCAGAGATACACATGACTTTCCCAGGACAGACAGACACACCGGTATGGCCATTGATCAGGACAGTAACGCTGTATATACTGTACTGGGCAGAGATACATATGACTTTCCTGGGACTGACAGACAGACACACCGGTATGGCCATTGATCATTACTGTAACGCTGTATATACTGTACTGGGCAGAGATACATATGACTTTCCCGGGACAGACAGACACACCGGTATGGCCATTGATCAGGACAGTAACGCTGTATATACTGTACTGGGCAGAGATACATATGACTTTCCCGGGACAGACAGACACACCGGTATGGCCATTGATCATTACAGTATCGCTGTATATACTGTACTGGGCAGAAATACATATGACTATCCCGGGACAGACAGACACACCGGTATGACCATTGATCATTACAGTAACACTGTATATACTGTACTGGGCAGAGATACATATGACTTTCCCGGGACAGACAGACAGACACACCGGTATGACCATTGATCATTACAGTAACACTGTATATACTGTACTGGACAGAGATACATATGACTTTCCCGGAACAGACAGACACACCGGTATGGTTATTGATCATTACAGTAACGCTGTATATACTGTACTGGGCAGAGATACATATGACTTTCCCGGGACAGACAGACACACCGGTATGGCCATTGATCATTACAGTAACACTGTATATACTGTACTGGACAGAGATACATATGACTTTCCCGGGACAGACAGACACACCGGTATGGTTATTGATCATTACAGTAACGCTGTATATACTGTACTGGGCAGAGATACATATGACTTTCCCGGGACAGACAGACACACCGGTATGGCCATTGATCATTACAGTAACACCGTATATACTGTACTGGGCAGAGATACATATTACTTTCCCGGGACAGACAGACACACCGGTATGGCCATTGATCATTACAGTAACGCTGTATATACTGTACTGGGTAGAGATACATATGACTTTCCCAGGACAGACAGACACACCGGTATGACCATTGATCATTACAGTAACGCTGTATATACTGTACTGGGTAGAGATACATATGACTTTCCCAGGACAGACAGACACACCGGTATGGCCATTGATCAGGACAGTAACGCTGTATATACTGTACTGGGCAGAGATACATATGACTTTCCCGGGACAGACAGACACACCGGTATGGCCATTGATCAGGACAGTAACACTGCATATACTGTACTGGACAGAGATACATATGACTTTCCTCGGACAGACAGACACACCGGTATGGTCATTGATAATTACAGTAACGCTGTATATACTGTACTGGGTAGAGATACATATGACTTTCCCAGGACAGACAGACACACCGGTATTGCCATTGATCATTACAGTAACGCTGTATATACTGTACTGGGCAGAGATACATATGACTTTCCCGGGACAGACAGACACACCAATATGGCCATTGATCATTACAGTAACACTGTATATACTGTACTGGGCAGAGATACATATGACTTTCCCGTGACAGACAGACACATCAGTATGACCATTGATCAGGACAGTTACGCTGTATATACTGTACTGGGCAGAGATACATATGACTTTCCTGGGACAGACAGACACACCGGTATGACCATTGATCATTACAGTAACGCTGTATATACTGTACTGGGCAAAGATACATATGACTTTCCTGGGACAGACAGACGCACCGGTATGGCCATTGATCATTACAGTAACGCTGTATATACTGTACTGGGCAGAGATACATATGACTTTCCCGGGACAGACAGACACACCGGTATGGCCATTGATCAGGACAGTAACGCTGTATATACTGTACTGGGCAGAGATACATATGACTTTCCCGGGACAGACAGACACACCGGTATGGTCATTGATCATTACAGTAACGCTGTATATACTGTACTGGGCAGAGATACATATGACTTTCCCGGGACAGACAGACACACCGGTATGGCCATTGATCAGGACAGTAACACTGTATATACTGTATTGGGCAGAGATACATATGACTTTCCCGGGACAGACAGACACACCGGTATGGCCATTGATCATTACAGTAACGCTGTATATACTGTACTGGGCAGAGATACATATGACTTTCCCGGGACAGACAGACACACCGGTATGGCCATTGATCATTACAATATCACTGTATATACTGTATTGGGCAGAGATACATATGACTTTCCCGGGACAGACAGACACACCGGTATGGCCATTGATCATTACAGTAACGCTGTATATACTGTACTGGGCAGAGATACATATGACTTTCCCGGGACAGACAGACACACCGGTATGACCATTGATCAGGACAGTAACGCTGTATATACTGTACTGGGCAGAGATACATATGACTTTCCCAGGACAGACAGACACACCGGTATGGTCATTGATCAGGACAGTAACACTGTATATACTGTACTGGGCAGAGATACATATGACTTTCCTGGGACAGACAGACACACCGGTATGACCATTGATCATTACTGTAACGCTGTATATACTGTACTGGGCAGAGATACATATGACTTTTCTGGGACAGACAGACACACCGGTATGACCATTAATCAGGACAGTAACGCTGTATATACTGTACTGGGCAGAGATACATATGACTTTTCCAGGACAGACAGACACACCGGTATGGTCATTGATCAGGACAGTAACACTGTATATACTGTACTGGGCAGAGATACATATGACTTTCCCGGGACAGACAGACACACCGGTATGGTCATTGATCAGGACAGTAACGCTGTATATACTGTACTGGGCAGAGATACATATGACTTTTCTGGGACAGACAGACACACCGGTATGGCCATTGATCATTACAGTAACGCTGTAAATACTGTACTGGGCAGAGATACATATGACTCTCCTGGGACAGACAGACACACCGGTGTGGCCATTGATCATTACAGTAACGCTGTATATACTGTACTGGGCAGAGATACATATGACTTTCCCAGGACAGACAGACACACCGGTATGGCCATTGATCATTACAGTAACGCTGTATATACTGTACTGGGCAGAGATACATATGACTTTCCCGGGACAGACAGACACACTGGCATGGTCATTGATCATTACAGTATCGCTGTATATACTGTACTGTACTATTTTTAGTATGTTAACTCTTATGAGCAGGGCCCTCCTTCCTCACGTACTCACCCTACCTCATTACCTCACCTGTGCTCCTGTCCTGTTCTTCCCTTCCTCTACTTCATCTTCGGTCTCCTTGACTATTTTGACACCTACTTCTGAACTGATGCTGATTTTAGTTCTACCAGCCTGTACGTTACCTTGTAATTTTTTTTATTTTTTTTTGCTATGTACGGCGCTGCGGACACTTTGTGGTGCCTTATAAATAAACGTACTACTACTACTACTACTACTGGGCAGAGATACATATAACTTTCCTGGGACAGACAGACACACCGGTATGGTCATTGATCATTACAGTATCGCGGTATATACTGTACTGGACAGAGATACATATGACTTTCCTGGGACAGACAGACACACCGGTATGGCCATTGATCATTACAGTAACGCTGTATATACTGTACTGGGCAGAGATACATATGACTTTTCTGGGACAGACAGACACACCGGTATGACCATTGATCAGGACAGTAACGCTGTATATACTGTACTGGGCAGAGGTACATATGACTTTCCCGGGACAGACAGACACACCGGTTTGGCCATTGATCATTACAGTAACGCTGTATATACTGTACTGGACAGAGATACATATGACGTTCCTGGGACAGACAGACACACCGGTATGGCCATTGATCATTACAGTAACACTGTATATACTGTACTGGGCAGAGGTACATATGACTTTCCCGGGACAGACAGACACACCGGTATGCCCATTGATCAGGATAGTAATGCTGTATATTCTGTACTAGGCAGAGATACATATGACTTTCCTGGGACAGACAGACACACCGGTATGGCCATTGATCAGGACAGTAACGCTGTATATACTGTACTGGGCAGAGATACATATGACTTTCCTGAGACAGACAGACACACCGGTATGGCCATTGATCAGGACACTAACCCTGTATATACTGTACTGGACAGAGATACATATGACTTTCCCGGGACAGACAGACACACCGGTATGACCATTGATCATTACAGTAACACTGTATATACTGTACTGGGCAGAGATACATATGACTTTCCTGGGACAGACAGACACTTCGGTGTGGCCATTGATCATTACAGTAACGCTGTATATACTGTACTGGGCAGAGATACATATGACTTTCCTGAGACAGACAGACACACCGGTATGGCCATTGATCATTACAGTAACGCTGTATATACTGTACTGGGCAGAGATATATATGACTTTCCCGGGACAGACAGACAGACACACCGGTATGGCCATTGATCAGGACAGTAACCCTGTATATACTGTACTGGGCAGAGATACATATGACTTTCCCGGGACAGACAGACACACCGGTATGGCCATTGATCATTACAGTAACGCTGTATATACTGTACTGGGCAGAGATACATATGACTTTCCTGGGACAGACAGACACACCGGTATGGCCATTGATCATTACAGTAACACTGTATATACTGTACTGGACAGAGATACATATGACTTTCCCGGGACAGACAGACACACCGGTATGGCCATTGATCAGGACAGTAACGCTGTATATACTGTACTGGACAGAGATACATATGACTTTCCCAGGACAGACAGACAGACACACCGGTATGGTCATTGATCAGGACAGTAACGCTGTATATACTGTACTGGGCAGAGATACATATGACTTTCCTGGGACAGACAGACACACCGGTATGACCATTGATCATTACAGTAACGCTCTATATACTGTACTGGACAGAGATACATATGACTTTCCTGGGACAGACAGACACACCGGTATGGCCATTGATCATTACAGTATCGCTGTATATACTGTACTGGGCAGAGATACATATGACTTTCCCGGGACAGACAGACACACCGGTATGACCATTGATCATTACAGTAACGCTGTATATACTGTACTGGACAGAGATACATATGACTTTCCTGGGACAGACAGACACACCGGTATGGCCATTGATCATTACAGTAACGCTGTATATACTGTACTGGACAGAGATACATTTGACTTTTACCGGGACAGACAGACACACCGGTATGGCCATTGATCATTACAGTAACGCTGTATATACTGTACTGGGCAGAGATACATATGACTTTCCTGGGACAGACAGACACACCGGTATGGCCATTGATCAGGACAGTAACGCTGTATATACTGTACTGGACAGAGATACATATGACTTTCCCGGGACAGACAGACACACCGGTATGGCCATTGATCATTACAGTATCGCTGTATATACTGTACTGGGCAGAGATACATATGACTTTCCTGGGACAGACAGACACACCGGTATGGTCATTGATCAGGAAGGCAACGCTGTATATACTGTACTGGGCAGAGATACATATGACTTTCCCGGGACAGACAGACACACCGGTATGACCATTGATCATTACAGTAACGCTGTATATACTGTACTGGACAGAGATACATATGACTTTCCAGGGACAGACAGACACACCGGTATGACCATTGATCAGGACAGTATCGCTGTATATACTGTACTGGGCAGAGATACATATGACTTTCCAGGGACAGACAGACACACCGGTATGACCATATATCAGGACAGTAACGCTGTATATACTGTACTGGACAGAGATACATATGACTTTTCCAGGACAGACAGACACACCGGTATGGCCATTGATCATTACAGTATCGCTGTATATACTGTACTGGGCAGAGATACATATGACTTTCCCGGGACAGACAGACACACCGGTATGACCATTGATCAGGACAGTATCGCTGTATATACTGTACTGGGCAGAGATACATATGACTTTCCAGGGACAGACAGACACACCGGTATGACCATATATCAGGACAGTAACGCTGTATATACTGTACTGGACAGAGATACATATGACTTTTCCAGGACAGACAGACACACCGGTATGGCCATTGATCATTACAGTAACGCTGTATATACTGTACTGGACAGAGATACATATGACTTTTCCAGGACAGACAGACACACCGGTATGGCCATTGATCATTACAGTATCGCTGTATATACTGTACTGGGCAGAGATACATATGACTTTTCCAGGACAGACAGACACACCGGTATGGCCATTGATCATTAAAGTAACGCTGTATATACTGTACTGGGCAGAGATACATATGACTTTCCTGGTAAAGACAGACACACCGGTATGGCCATTGATCATTACAGTAACACTGTATATACTGTACTGGGCAGAGATACATATGACTTTCCCAGGACAGACAGACACACCGGTATGACCATTGATCATTACAGTAACGCTGTATATACTGTACTGGGCAGAGATACATATGACTTTCCTGAGACAGACAGACACACCGGTATGGCCATTGCTCAGGACAGTAACCCTGTATATACTGTACTGGGCAGAGATACATATGACTTTCCCGGGACAGACAGACACACCGGTATGGCAATTGATCATTACAGTATCGCTGTATATACTGTACTGGGCAGAGATACATATGACTTTCCCGGGACAGACAGACACACCGGTATGACCATTGATCATTACAGTAACGCTGTATATACTGTACTGGGCAGAGATACATATGACTTTCCTGGGACAGACAGACACACCAATATGGCCATTGATCATTACAGTAACGCTGTATATACTGTACTGGGCAGAGATACATATGACTTTCCTGAGACAGACAGACACACCATTATGGCCATTGATCAGGACAGTAACCCTGTATATACTGTACTGGGCAGAGATACATATGACTTTCCCGGGACAGACAGACACACCGGTATGGCCATAGATCAGGACAGTAACGCTGTATATACTGTACTGGGCAGAGATACATATGACTTTCCTGGGACAGACAGACACACCGGTATGGCCATAGATCAGGACAGTAACACTGTATATACTGTACTGGGCAGAGATACATATGACTTTACCGGGACAGACAGACACACCGGTATGGCCATTGATCATTACAGTAACACTGTATATACTGTACTGGGCAGAGATACATATGACTTTCCCGGGACAGACAGACACACCGGTATGGCCATTGATCATTACAGTATCACTGTATATACTGTACTGGGCAGAGATACATATGACTTTTCCAGGACAGACAGACACACCGGTATGGCCATTGATTATTACAGTAACACTGTATATACTGTACTGGGCAGAGATACATATGACTTTCCCGGGACAGACAGACACACCGGTATGACCATAGATCAGGACAGTAACGCTGTATATACTGTACTGGGCAGAGATACATATGACTTTCCCAGGACAGACAGACACACAGGTATGGCCATTGATCAGGACAGTATCACTGTATATACTGTACTGGGCAGAGATACATATGACTTTTCCAGGACAGACAGACACACCAGTATGACCATTGATCAGGACAGTAACGCTGTATATACTGTACTGGGCAGAGATACATATGACTTTCCTGGGACAGACAGACACACCGGTATGACCATTGATCATTACTGTAACGCTGTATATACTGTACTGGGCAGAGATACATACAGTATGACTTTCCAGGGACAGACAGACACACCGGTATGGCCATTGATCATTACAGTAACGCTGTATATACTGTACTGGGCAGAGATACATATGACTTTCCCGGGACAGACAGACAGACAGACACACCGGTATGGCCATTGATCAGGACAGTAACGCTGTATATACTGTAATGGGCAGAGATACATATGACTTTCCCGGGACAGACAGACACACCGGTATGGCCATTGATCATTACAGTAACGCTGTATATACTGTACTGGGCAGAGATACATATGACTTTCCCAGGACAGACAGACACACCGGTATGGCCATTGATCATTACAGTATCACTGTATATACTGTACTGGGCAGAGATACATATGACTTTCCCGGGACAGACAGACACACCGGTATGACCATAGATCAGGACAGTAACGCTGTATATACTGTACTGGGCAGAGATACATATGACTTTCCCAGGACAGACAGACACACCGGTATGGCCATTGATCATTACTGTAACGCTGTATATACTGTACTGGGCAGAGATACATATGACTTTCCCGGGACAGACAGACACACCGGTATGGCCATTGATCATTACAGTATCACTGTATATACTGTACTGGGCAGAGATACATATGACTTTTCCAGGACAGACAGACACACCGGTATGGCCATTGATCATTACAGTAACACTGTATATACTGTACTGGGCAGAGATACATATGACTTTCCCGGGACAGACAGACACACCGGTATGACCATAGATCAGGACAGTAACGCTGTATATACTGTACTGGGCAGAGATACATATGACTTTCCCAGGACAGACAGACACACCGGTATGGCCATTGATCAGGACAGTATCACTGTATATACTGTACTGGGCAGAGATACATATGACTTTTCCAGGACAGACAGACACACCAGTATGACCATTGATCAGGACAGTAACGCTGTATATACTGTACTGGGCAGAGATACATATGACTTTCCTGGGACAGACAGACACACCGGTATGACCATTGATCATTACTGTAACGCTGTATATACTGTACTGGGCAGAGATACATACAGTATGACTTTCCAGGGACAGACAGACACACCGGTATGGCCATTGATCATTACAGTAACGCTGTATATACTGTACTGGGCAGAGATACATATGACTTTCCCGGGACAGACAGACAGACACACCGGTATGGCCATTGATCAGGACAGTAACGCTGTATATACTGTAATGGGCAGAGATACATATGACTTTCCCGGGACAGACAGACACACCGGTATGGCCATTGATCATTACAGTAACGCTGTATATACTGTACTGGGCAGAGATACATATGACTTTCCCAGGACAGACAGACACACCGGTATGGCCATTGATCATTACAGTATCACTGTATATACTGTACTGGGCAGAGATACATATGACTTTCCCGGGACAGACAGACACACCGGTATGACCATAGATCAGGACAGTAACGCTGTATATACTGTACTGGGCAGAGATACATATGACTTTCCCAGGACAGACAGACACACCGGTATGGCCATTGATCATTACTGTAACGCTGTATATACTGTACTGGGCAGAGATACATATGACTTTCCCGGGACAGACAGACACACCGGTATGGCCATTGATCAGGACAGTAACACTGTACATACTGTACTGGGCAGAGATACATATGACTTTCCTGGGACAGACAGACACACCGGTATGGCCATTGATCATTACAGTAACGCTGTATATACTGTACTGGGCAGAGATACATATGACTTTCCCGGGACAGACAGAAACACCGGTATGGCCATTGATCATTACAGTAACGCTGTATATACTGTACTGGGCAGAGATACATATGACTTTCCCGGGACAGACAGACACACCGGTATGGCCATTGATCATTACAGTAACGCTGTATATACTGTACTGGGCAGAGATACATATGACTTTCCCGGGACAGACAGAAACACCGGTATGGCCATTGACCATTACAGTAACGCTGTATATACTGTACTGGGCAGAGATACATATGACTTTCCTGGGACAGACAGACACACCGGTATGGCCATTGATCATTACAGTAACGCTGTATATACTGTACTGGGCAGAGATACATATGACTTTCCCAGGACAGACAGACACACCGGTATGACCATTGATCAGGACAGTAACGCTGTATATACTGTACTGGGCAGAGATACATGTGACTTTCCCGGGACAGACAGACACACCGGTATGACCATTGATCAGGACAGTAACGCTGTATATACTGTACTGGGCAGAGATACATATGACTTTCCGGGGACAGACAGACACACCGGTATGGCCATTGATCATTACAGTAACGCTGTATATACTGTACTGGGCAGAGATACATATGACTTTCCCGGGACAGACAGACACACCGGTATGGCCATTGATCATTACAGTAACGCAGTATATACTGTACTGGGCAGAGATACATATGACTTTCCCGGGACAGACAGAAACACCGGTATGACCGTTGATCAGGACAGTAACGCTGTATATACTGTACTGGGCAGAGTTACATATGACTTTCCCGTGACAGACAGACACACCAGTATGACCATTGATCATTACAGTAACGCAGTATATACTGTACTGGGCAGAGATACATATGACTTTCCCGGGACAGACAGAAACACCGGTATGACCATTGATCAGGACAGTAACGCTGTATATACTGTACTGGGCAGAGATACATATGACTTTCCCGGGACAGACAGACACACCGGTTTGGCCATTGATCATTACAGTATCGCTGTATATACTGTACTGGGCAGAGATACATATGACTTTCCCGGGACAGACAGACACACCGGTATGGTCATTGATCAGGACAGTAACGCTGTATATACTGTACTGGGCAGAGATACATATTACTTTCCAGGGACAGACAGACACACCGGTATGGTCATAGATCATTACAGTATCGCTGTATATACTGTACTGGGCAGAGATACATATGACTTTCCCGGGACAGACAGACACACCGGAATGGTCATTGATCATTTCAGTATCGCTGTATATACTGTACTGGGCAGAGATACATATGACTTTTCCGGGACAGACAGACAGACAGACACACCGGTATGGCCATTGATCATTACTGTAAAGCTGTATATACTGTACTGGGCAGAGATACATATGACTTTCCCGGGACAGACAGAAACACCGGTATGGCCATTGATCATTACAGTAACGCTGTATATACTGTACTGGGCAGAGATACATGTGACTTTCCCGGGACAGACAGACACACCGGTATGACCATTGATCAGGACAGTAACGCTGTATATACTGTACTGGGCAGAGATACATATGACTTTCCCGGGACAGACAGACACACCGGTATGGTCATTGATCAGGACAGTAACGCTGTATATACTGTACTGGGCAGAGATACATATGACTTTCCCGGGACAGACAGACACACCGGTATGACCATTGATCAGGACAGTAACGCTGTATATACTGTACTGGGCAGAGATACATATTACTTTCCAGGGACAGACAGACACACCGGTATGGTCATAGATCATTACAGTATCGCTGTATATACTGTACTGGGCAGAGATACATATGACTTTCCCGGGACAGACAGACACACCGGTATGGTCATTGATCATTTCAGTATCGCTATATATACTGTACTGGGCAGAGATACATATGACTTTTCCGGGACAGACAGAAAGACAGACACACCGGTATGGCCATTGATCATTACTGTAAAGCTGTATATACTGTACTGGGCAGAGATACATATGACTTTCCCTGGACAGACAGACACACCGGTATGGCCATTGATCATTACTGTAACGCTGTATATACTGTACTGGGCAGAGATACATATGACTTTTCCGGGACAGAAAGACACACCGGTATGGCCATTGATCATTACAGTAACGCTGTATATACTGTACTGGGCAGAGATACATATGACTTTCCCGGGACAGACAGACACACCGGTATGGCCATTGATCATTACTGTAACGCTGTATATACTGTACTGGGCAGAGATACATATGACTTTCCCGGGACAGACAGACACACCGGTATGACCATTGATCAGGACAGTAACGCTGTATATACTGTACTGGGCAGAGATACATATGACTTTCCTGGGACAGACAGACACACCGGTATGGGCATTGATCATTACAGTATCGCTGTATATACTGTACTGGGCAGAGATACATATGACTATCCCGGGACAGACAGACACACCGGTATGGCCATTGATCATTACAGTAACGCTGTATATACTGTACTGGGCAGAGATACATATGACTTTCCCGGGACAGACAGACACACCGGTATGACCATTGATCATTACAGTAACGCTGTATATACTGTACTGGGCAGAGATACATATGACTTTCCTGGGACAGACAGACGCACCGGTATGGCCATTGATCAGAACAGTAACGCTGTATATACTGTACTGGGCAGAGATACATATGACTTTCCTGGGACAGACAGACACACCGGTATGGCCATTGATCATTACAGTAACGCTGTATATACTGTACTGGGCAGAGATACACATGACTTTCCCAGGACAGACAGACACACCGGTATGGCCATTGATCATTACAGTATCGCTGTATATACTGTACTAGGCAGAGATACATATGACTTTCCCGGGACAGACAGACACACCGGTATGGCCATTGATCATTACAGTTACGCTGTATATACTGTACTGGGCAGAGATACATATGACTTTCCCGGGACAGACAGACACACCGGTATGGCCATTGATCAGGACAGTATCGCTGTATATACTGTACTGGGCAGAGATACATATGACTTTCCCGGGACAGACAGACACACCGGTATGACCATTGATCAGGACAGTAACGCTGTATATACTGTACTGGGCAGAGATACATATGACTTTCCCGGGACAGACACACCGGTATGGTCATTGATAATTACAGTAACGCTGTATATACTGTACTGGACAGAGATACATATGACTTTCCTCGGACAGACAGACACACCGGTATGGCCATTGATCATTATAGTATCGCTGTATATACTGTACTGGGCAGAGATACATATGACTTTCCCGGGACAGACAGACACACCGGTATGACCATTGATCAGGACAGTAACGCTGTATATACTGTACTGGGCAGAGATACATATGACTTTCCCGGGACAGACAGACACACCGGTATGGTCATTGATAATTACAGTAACGCTGTATATACTGTACTGGGCAGAGATACATATGACTTTCCCGGGACAGACAGACACACCGGTATGGTCATTGATAATTACAGTAACGCTGTATATACTGTACTGGACAGAGATACATATGACTTTCCTCGGACAGACAGACACACCGGTATGGCCATTGATCATTATAGTATCGCTGTATATACTGTACTGGGCAGAGATACATATGACTTTCCCGGGACAGACAGACACACCGGTATGACCATTGATCAGAACAGTAACGCTGTATATACTGTACTGTGCAGAGATACATATGACTTTCCCGGGACAGACAGACACACCGGTATGGCCATTGATCATTACAGTAACGCTGTATATACTGTACTGGGCAGAGATACACATGACTTTCCCAGGACAGACAGACACACCGGTATGGCCATTGATCATTACAGTATCGCTGTATATACTGTACTAGGCAGAGATACATATGACTTTCCCGGGACAGACAGACACACCGGTATGGCCATTGATCATTACAGTAACGCTGTATATACTGTACTGGGAAGAGATACATATGACTTTCCCGGGACAGACAGGCACACCGATATGGCCATTGATCATTACAGTATCGCTGTATATACTGTACTGGACAGAGATACATATGACTTTCCCAGGACAGACAGACAGACACACCGGTATGACCATTGATCATTACAGTAACGCTGTATATACTGTACTGGGAAGAGATACATATGACTTTCCCGGGACAGACAGGCACACCGGTATGGCCATTGATCATTACAGTATCGCTGTATATACTGTACTGGGCAGAGATACATATGACTTTCCCGGGACAGACAGACACACCGGTATTGCCATTGATCATTACAGTAACGCTGTATATACTGTACTGGGCAGAGATACATATGACTTTCCCGTGACAGACAGACACACCAGTATGACCATTGATCAGGACAGTTACGCTGTATATACTGTACTGGGCAGAGATACATATGACTTTCCTGGGACAGACAGACACACCGGTATGGCCATTGATCATTACAGTAACGCTGTATATACTGTACTGTGCGGAGATACATATGACTTTCCTGGGACAGACAGACACACCGGTATGGCCATTGATCATTACAGTAACACTGTATATACTGTACTGTGCGGAGATAAATATGACTTTCCTGGGACAAACAGACACACCGGTATGGCCATTGATCATTACAGTAACGCTGTATATACTGTACTGTGCGGAGATACATATGACTTTCCTGGGACAGACAGACACACCGGTATGGCCATTGATCATTACAGTAACGCTGTATATACTGTACTGTGCGGAGATAAATATGACTTTCCCGGGACAGACAGACACACCGGTATGGCCATTGATCATTACAGTAACGCTGTATATACTGTACTGGGCAGAGATACATATGACTTTCCCGGGACAGACAGACACACCGGTATGGTCATTGATCATTACAGTATCACTGTATATACTGTATTGGGCAGAGATACATATCACTGTATATACTGTATTGGGCAGAGATACATATGACTTTCTCGGGACAGACAGACACACCGGTATGGCCATTGATCATTACAGTAACGCTGTATATACCGTACTGGGCAGAGATACATATGACTTTCCCGGGACAGACAGACACACCGGTATGGCCATTGATCATTACAGTAACGCTGTATATACTGTACTGGGCAGAGATACATATGACTTTCCCGGGACAGACAGACACACCGGTATGGCCATTGATCAGGACAGTAACGCTGTATATACTGTACTGGGCAGAGATACATGTGACTTTCCCAGGACAGACAGACACACCGGTATGGCCATTGATCAGGACAGTAACGCTGTATATACTGAACTGGGCAGAGATACATATGACTTTCCCGGGACAGACAGACACACCGGTATGGTCATTGATCATTACAGTATCGCTGTATATACTGTACTGGGCAGAGATACATATGACTTTCCCGGGACAGACAGACACACCGGTATGGCCATTGATCATTACAGTAGCGCTGTATATACTGTACTGGGCAGAGATACATATGACTTTCCTGGGACAGACAGACACACCGGTATGACCATAGATCAGGACAGTAACGCTGTATATACTGTACTGGGCAGAGATACATATGACTTTCCTGGGACAGACAGACAGACACACCGGTATGGCCATTGATCATTACAGTAGCGCTGTATATACTGTACTGGGCAGAGATACATATGACTTTCCCGGGACAGACAGACACACCGGTATGGCCATTGATCATTACAGTAACGCTGTATATACTGTACTGGGCAGAGATACATATGACTTTCCCGGGACAGACAACTATTTGACATTTATAGAATATTTCTCATTAACTGCAGAACTACCATCTGTAATCTGATTCTGAATGAAGGTTTAATGTATCTGCAATTCCTGATTCATCTGGTATTGTTCAATTACAAATCTGCAGAGGATGACCCAGAGATAAGTTATCAATCAGTCATCCCCTAAATATTTATATTCTGCTGTAAATGTCATCCCTCTTTCTTATGATTGGAGGTAGGTGGTAATGAATGATCAGCGTCCGGGGAGAAATCATGGATAATTTAAATTGCTCATTGTGTTCAGTGCTCCTGACCTGCGAGTTACCCTCTTCCTTCCGTGAAATCAAAAAAGTGTTTTGTCTTTAAACTCTGACACCTCGCATCGTGCGACCGTAATAGGTTGTCCAAATGATCTGCCTCTTATGGAAGGACAGATTGAATTCCTATTATAGAGACACATAAAATGATTGAAATTAATGAGTATTTGATAACATGAAATAAGTTGTAAAAGGGCCAAAATTGATCCTTGCCAAGACCAGTAAAAAGTGACATTACCCTAATATAGAACACGGGGCTCTTAGCTGCGGGTCCTTTATTGCTGCTTACAGCAAATTGCCCTCATATAAATAAAGTACTTCTTAGCGTCTTATAACTTATTATGTTGGTATATTGGTTCGGTGACTTCAGATTGCAGCATAAATTACTGTATCTTTCTTTGTGTTTGTTGTCTCCAGCAAAAGGGATACATACGATATCCTGGCGGTCAAAAGACCGACCCTGGCACCCCGATATGGAGAATCCCGGTAAGGGCCCCGTAATTATCCTAATACCCCTAACCCCCCTAAACCTAACCCCCCAAATTTGACTCTAACCCTCCACTGCCTAAGCCTAACACCCCAACCCTGTGGCCTAACTCTAAGTCCCCCCCCCCCCCCACTAGTGCCTTTGCCTACACTCAGCGGGTGTGCTTTGCCTGCATTCAGCGGGTGTGCTTTGCCTGCACTCAGCGGGTGTGTTTTGCCTGCACTCAGCGGGTGTGCTTTGCCTGCACTCAGCGGGTGTGCTTTGCCTGCACTCAGCGGGTGTGCTTTGCCTGCACTCAGCGGGTGTGCTTTGCCTGCACTCAGCGGGTGTGCTTTGCCTGCACTCAGCGGGTGTGCTTTGCCTACTCTCACACTCAGCGATTGTGCTTTGCCTACACTCTGCGGGTGTGGTTTGCTTACACTCTGTGGTTGTGCTTTGCACTGGTATGATCACCCATGTCTGTATTGGAGTCCGGCACAGGTAATGCCCCCCATCACACCCATACAGAATAGCTCAGGGGCTCTGTATACTGCAACAGGTCTTGCTGGTGGCAGACAAACATGAGCTTGACCTGTTGAACTACAATCCTCAGCAAGCCATTAAAGGGTTGTGCATTCTGGCACTTGTTAACTATAAATGCCTAAATGTTCCCTGTTACCAGCAGCTGTAAGAGAGCACTGGTCCTGAACTGTAGGACTAAAAGAAATAAAGGGGGTTATTCTGGTCAGCTCAGTACCGAGCACCACCATAGTCCTATGCAGTGTAAAATATAACACATCTATAATGCATAATTCAAGTGCACAGTCTGGAGCCTCATCTAAAGCAGAGGTAAAAGGCCCCACCCTCTCACACCCAGCCCACCCTGGGTTACCCCTGTGGCCCATTCGGGCCATCGGCCCAGGCATCGGCAGAATGGGGAATTGTCCCAATGCCTGTCTGATATATGGGCCACAATACAATACACACAGAATAAAACCAGAAAAACAATCTACATCAAATATAAATACACTAGATGATTCATCGCGCCCTACGGGCGCTTTTCACACTGTCGTAAGGGGCTGCGCCCCCTTAATTTGTGAACGTTTGTATTGTGAGAAATATGGTTAGAATTTTATGAAAGATGTATGTATTGCAACTTGAGTTATAGGCGAAATGTGTTAAATAGAGAGCATATGATTTGGAAGGGGGTGTGTATTGTTTTGTTGAATTAAAAAGCGGTTACAGAGTAAGATGTACCTAGGGGCGGCACCTGCTTGTGGCGGTACAGGATCCCCCATTCTCACGGGGGTCCGTGAAATGCAGGAGCGGGTTGCGGGGGTCCGCTGGGGGGTAGGGAATTGCGGGAAGGGGGTCAAGGGGGTCCACAAATTGTGGGAGAGGGGGGGCTCGGAGGTCCGCAAATCATGGGAGGGCGCGAGCGGGGGGTGCTGTGAATCACGGGAGGAGGGGTGCGGGGGTCCGGGGGGGTGCCTCTCACCTACACCATGGTGGAGGGTGGGCGTGTACTGTAGCCCTGGCTGGGTGGGGGGAGGTTATGTCACGGGGGTGGTGGTGTGTATAACACTGGTCTTTTCCCTAGGGGGGGGGGGCGGGTTTGTGTATAACGCTGGGCGAGAATGTTATACACACAGGAGATGAGTGACAGATCTGGCTAAATATATAAGAGATTTTAATGGTCCCGTAAAGCTGGAGGCTGTGACGCCTATAGCGCCTGATTATCGTCGCGCTGAGATGTCGCTGTCACTCGCAGCAGAAATAACACGTAGGATGCCGTGTGCTACAATCTCTATCGCCCTCAGCATTTCCTAATCCCCGCTCACAATTAACAGTGTCAGGATAATGAATCTGCCTTCTCGCAGCATGTTAGTATTCTGTAGATGCTGAACACACACTCCCAGCATTTCCCAGCAGGGCAGGTATTCTATTGCTTATAGATTATTTATCATTTGTATAGGACCTTACAAGTTAATAATGCATTTAGCTGGGAAATTCTCCCTGCCGATGGGATCCTCTGCAGGCATTGCTCTGACGGTTATGTGCTGCCTAATGAAAAGTCTTAACTAAGCACTTAGGATGTGAATGGTGGCGTGGTGCTCATAAGTATATACTGATAGTACTGCATAATGGCGAGATGACATCTACAGGCCGGCAATACATTGTGCTAAATGCACAGGACACCATTATACACTGTAATGCAACATAAGGGGCTGATTCATGGACGGATGCAAATGTCAACACAGCTGTGATAAGAGCCTGATTCAGGTTTGCATATATCGCAGCTTATCAAACACCTGAATCGTTGCCCTGCCGAATGGGCTAAGGGCCAATAAGAGCCATGGGGTGGGACTTCACGGGAGTTGGGGGGGCAGAGTCACAATCCGTATCCCACCTTGGAAGAAAGAAATTGGTAGCCCGGTATCATCGATGGCAAGAAATCATCTGTTTCTATACCATCGATGGTAATGTAGTCACCAGTGGTCATAGACTATCATTGATTTAAAATCAACGATGGTCGATGGTCATCCCTAGGCCAAGTCCAGACCATGTAGACCAGCAGTTATGCACCGATATGGGAATATAGGTCAGACACAAATCCATGATGATGATGACTACGATATCGATCAGCAATGGTCATTGAACACTTCTTGCCGGAGGAGTGCAGCTGATGTCATCGCAGCAGTCACCGGTCGCAGCTACACTGATTGCAAGGACGCCATTTTGTGGCAGTATGGTCAGAGCAATTCTATACAGACATGTAACAGTTTACAGCGACGCTCCTGGGTTGTATGTTCCGGTATCTTCACTTCACGAAAGACACTATTTATGTTTCATCATTAGTATGTTACACACCAAACTAAACTACCCCGGGGCTACCTGTATGTGATGGGAGTCCGGCGGGTGGCAAAGACTCACTAAACAGCGAAGTACTGCTGCTAACGAGCCGACCAGAAACACCCCAATGATGGGAGGGGGGGTGTAAGAGAGAAAAACTGGGGAAAAGAGGGAAAAAAGAGAGCAACCTGGGGGAAAGCGAGAGATACTGTGGGGGAAATTTACTAAGAAAAATTTGTATCCAAAAAAAAACACCTATTTTATACGTATTCGTATTTTCGGGATTTACTATTCCAAAAATACGTAAATTCGTATTCATGGCATATTTGTATTTGTATTTACAAATATGAATGTATACACCATTGAAAGAATACGAGTAGGTATTACCATTGAAAAGAATGGTGATTCCTAATTTACTAATTTACTAATGCTAACTTCCGGTAAAATATGCCCCACTACCTGGGCAAACCAGCCCCAGGCTCAAAGAGCCGGTCCTGGTTCTTAAAAATCAACGACCAAATTAAATAGCCAATAGCGGTATTCGGCAGGAGGAGCCACAGGAAGTAAACACATTCACCGGCTACTCCTCACAGTCTGTTCTGGGTGTCGCGTATCATTTTGTTTTTTTGCCAAGTCCCCTGGATGCCTACAGTACATGGACCCAAGAGGATGCAATCTACGCCGGAGGACCTTGGTGAGTATGGATTCCTTCCACAGGTACCCATATTGGATTTCTTCAGGACCATAGGATGGACGGAGTTCTACCTACGTGTCAAGATAGGTAAGTATATGTATGAGTGGGCTCTGAACAGTGGCGGTTTTTACCTATGGGCTGCAGGGCTGCAACCCCCCTCCCCCCAGGTAAAATCTGCCACTGTAGTGAAGCCAGTGCTTCACTGTGACTAACAGTGACCTCCTATTGGAAGTCCAACCTGCCAGTCACCAAGGCAGTCCCATTGGGTGGTGTTCGGGTGCTGCGGGCTGCCATGTAAAATCGGCAATAGCACATGCGCAGTACCTATATAGGTACTGCACAAGCGCTGGTTCAAGTGCCTGTCATTTTATATTGTACAGGCGCGGGACCCACGCCGATTTTTTTAAAATTATTTATTTCTTTTTCTCTCTTTTTTACACTGAGGCCTGCATGGATCTGACTGATCCGTGCAGGCTACCGATATGAATTCATATTTTGCTGTCGTATATACTGAAGTGAAATACGCATCCATATGGCATCGCAAAATACGAAGCAGTGAGATATGACTGCTTTGTAAATTTCCCTACTGAATACGAATTTGCAAATGAAATATGATGGCAATGCCAGTCGTATTCTTTCGTATTAAGAATACAAATACAAATTTTCGTATTTGTATTCTTTGTAAATTCCCCCCTAAATGTCTAAAAATCAGTTCAGGACCAAGGACAGCGGCAGTTAATAGACTACACTGGCTTCATCTCCTCCTACATAGTAAATGGTAGAGATGCTAACACACACACACACCACCAGCCTGCTGCGCTGTACCCCCTAACACGCCCACACCACCAGCCTGACACCCTCTACCCCCTAACACACCCACACCACCAGCCTGCTGCGCTGTACCCCCTAACACACACACACCACCAGCCTGCTGTGCTGTACCCCCTAACACGTCCACACCACCAGCCTGCCACCCTCTACCCCTAACACACCCACACCACCAGCCTGCTGCGCTGTACCCCCTAACACACACACACCACCAGCCTGCTGCGCTGTACCCCCTAACACGCCCACACCACCAGCCTGCTGCGCTGTACCCCCTAACACGCCCACATCACCAGCCTGCCACCCTCTACCCCCTAACACACCCACACCACCAGCCTGCTGCGCTGTACCCCCTAACACGCCCACACCACCAGCCTGCCACCCTCTACCCCCTAACACACCCACACCACCAGCCTGCTGCGCTGTACCCCCTAACACGCCCACACCACCAGCCTGCCGCGCTGTACCCCCTAACACGCCCACACCACCAGCCTGCTGCGCTGTACCCCCTAACACACCCACACCACCAGCCTGCTGTGCTGTACCCCCTAACACGTCCACACCACCAGCCTGCCACCCTCTACCCCTAACACACCCACACCACCAGCCTGCTGCGCTGTACCCCCTAACACACACACACCACCAGCCTGCTGCGCTGTACCCCCTAACACGCCCACACCACCAGCCTGCCACCCTCTACCCCCTAACACACCCACACCACCAGCCTGCTGCGCTGTACCCCCTAACACACCCACACCACCAGCCTGCCACCCTCTATCCCCTAACACACACACACCACCAGCCTGCTGCGCTGTACCCCCTAACACGCCCACACCACCAGCCTGCCACCCTCTACCCCCTAACACACCCACACCACCAGCCTGCTGCGCTGTACCCCCTAACACACCCACACCACCAGCCTGCCACCCTCTATCCCCTAACACACCCACACCACCAGCCTGCTGCGCTGTACCCCCTAACACACCCACACCACCAGCCTGCTGCGCTGTACCCCCTAACACACCCACACCACCAGCCTGCCACCCTCTACCCCTAACACACCCACACCACCAGCCTGCCACCCTCTACCCACTAACACACCCACACCACCAATATGCCGCCCTCTACCCCCTAACACACCCACATCACCAGCCTGCCACCATCTACCCCCTAACACACCCACATCACCAGCCTGACACCCTCTACCCACTAACACACCAACATCACCAGCCTGCCACCCTCTACCCCTTAATACACTGACACCAGCCTGCCAACCTCTAACCACTAACACACCCACACCACCAACATGCCACCCTCTACCCCCTAACACACCCACACCACCAACATGCCACCCTCTACCCCCTAACACACCCACACCATCAGCCTGCCACCCTCTACCCCCTAACACACCCACACCACCAGCCTGCCACCCTATACCCACTAACATACCCACGCCACCAGCATGCCACCCTCTACCCCCTAACATACCCACACAATCATCCTGCCACCCTCTACTCCCTAACATACCCACACCATCAGCCTGCCACCCTCTACCCCCTAACACACCTACAGCAGCCTGCCACCCTCTACTCCCTAACACACCCACAGCAGCCTGCCACCCTCTATCCCCTAACACACCCACAGCAGCCTGCCACCCTCTACCCCCTAACACACCCACAGCAGCCTGATGCCCTCTACTCCCTAACACACCCACAGCAGCCTGCCACCCTCTATCCCCTAAGACACCCACGCCACCAGCCTGTCACCCTCTTCCGACACCAAGAGGAGACCCGATCTTCTCTGAAGCTTTTATTGCCAATCTGCCCCTGAGCGCGTCTACATATAAAAGTCTCTCTACAATTGACGTCACGTCAGGCACAAGTGGGCCTGTGATCGCTTTGGACACAATTCAGCATTATCCGCATTTGCGCGGTGACGCAGTGTAAGATGTGTCCGCAGTGTTCAGTTCTGCCTCAGCCCTACATGTATCCCTGTTATATTCCGATGCCTCGTTTTATTACCTACAGTTACTCTACAGCGCTGTAACTGCCCAATTTCTTCCTTCCCCTAATTAGTCTGAGACACTTAAGGCACTATAAATATGATCCACCAAATTGTCCGTCTTATTTTTTTTTCCTCTTCTTTTATCATAAATTTGAAGTCGTCATTTCAGATTTGGCCGCCACTGAAAAATATAATCTGACACTTTTAATATGAGGCTCATAATGGCGTTTAAAGCTGAACTTGAGCTGGGCTAATTCTATTAGACTGGGGAGAAGCAAATGGCTGCAGACTAATTAATCATTTTGTCAACTTCGCTTCCCGAACCGAGTCAATATAAATTTGAATAAGTAAGAGACGATTGACCTGGAATAGTGCACACAGATCTGTGCGCCCCATCCCCAAAGTTACGTGTGATTGAACTAACTTTTACAAACAAATCAAATTGTGCTGTAATTTATTTAAAGTCTAAAGGAATATTGCTGGGGGGGGGTTATATCTCACTTCAACCAAAAATCTACCTTTTAGTCAAATTTTATTGCTGACATTGTATTGTCATAAGTCACATCATCTTGCATCAGCGGCGTGGCGGACTAATGTAAGGCGACGGGTGGAATCTGGGCTAGGTTGGCGTGTTGCTAAATATGATGTGTTGGCAACTTTGGATGGATGCTTCCAAGAATACATTTTTAACATTCTATTTAAAAGGAAGAACGGGTCGTGTCTGTAGGTGTGCGTACAGGGCTGTCCTGGTTTATGTGCACACACTCCGTACATAGTGGGGTTCTGTATACTGGTATACAGTGCTCTGTCTATGCCAACTCTTCGTATGAGCAATCAACTCTGAATCAGGCCCATTGTCAGGTGTCCATCACCTTCAGGACATGTATGGCCGCAGTCCCATACCTCAGTATCTGCTACTGCTCGCGGGTGCCGGACGGCTCCCCAACAGTCGGGATTCCGACAGTCATTTCTCTGACGTCGGAATCCCGACTGCTCCCTCGTGGGGGTCCACAACCCCCATAGAGGGAAAACAAAATAGGTGGCGAGCGCAGCAAACCCGCAAGGGGCTTCATTGCGCTCCCCCCGCTGTGCAGCCGGGATTCCGACGTCTGAGAAATGACTGTTGGTGTGTCATACCGCACCCCTGCTCGCATACATTGTAAATTGCACAAAGGGGATTATTCTAATCCATTCGGTCCTCTGAGCATTCGCACGGAGGACCGATGGAGCGCATCTGAGCACCCATGAGAGCGTGACGGGGTGGAGATGGGCGGGGGGCGCCAGGCTGCCCCATTACCGTATGGGAACGCCAAGCGTTCAATGGGCGTTCCTACGAGAAGGCTGGGCATTCTCATGGTAATGATGCTGTGACGCGGGTGCAGGGGGCGGTCGGCTGCCCTCCCATATCCGCGTCAGCGTGCACGCAAATGTAAAAAGTCACTTTTATATGCGTGCACGCACCACATATTTCGATGGTCGGCAAAAATCAGACAGATGTGGGCGGTTACCCGAGGCATGCGAAGGGATGTTTATGCAAAACATAAATTCGCAGCCTGTGCGGGCGAACCCGCACTTCGAGGGGGGGCAGTCGTTCGCCGGGCAGGGTTTGGTGGACTCGTAAGGCTGCGAATCAACCTGAATAACCCCCAAAGTCACTCAGTCCCACTCACTGTGCTGCGAACTTGCAGCGTGACGGTGTATGCGCACAGTCCACAGGTCTGTACAAAGACCGCAGCGAAGGTGCCATCATTTGTTGCTCGTAGGGTGATTGACATCCTGCGGCCATTTGGGGGCGGTAACCCACCGTTTTCTGGGAGTTACTCATTCGTAGCCGTGCACATGGGTGGGATCTCACTCAAGTGGGGTAGCGGTTACCTTCTCACTGGGCTCTAAAAAACCCACGTCCCAGTGGGAAGGTCTGAATTGGGCCCAATGTCACATCACATAAAACGGCAAAGCTTTTATAAATGCTAAAAAATTATTTAATTATAAATAATTCCTTTATTATTATTATTATTATTATTATTATTATTATTAATAAGATGGCAGTCAGAACATCAGTGGCGTAACTAAGCCTCCGCAGCCCCCGCCGTGGCGGGGAGGCGCAGAGTAACTATGGGCGCCGGGGGGGCTGCGGTGTTATAGTTACCCGATGCGCTGCTGCCCGACCGCATCTGCGGTCACTGTCCCATCACTCGCTCCCGGCGCTGGCTCCTGCTGATAATGAAAAGTGACACATAGAAAATGGCTGCCCCCGTATTGCAGACAGTTTTGGCAGCCATTTTCTAAGAGTCACTTTTCATTATCAGCAGGAGCCGGCGCCGGGGGTTACATTACACTGAGTACAGTGACTGACACAGCTGCTGCTGCTGCTGCTCGTGGCAGCATGAAACTTGCTTCTCACAGGAAGCAACTCAGGGGGCTGTTTTATTATCAGTGTCTGCACCCCCCCTCCCCCACTCAGGAGTCGCAGCCTCGCAGGAGAGTTACTAAAGACCCCTAGCAGCTCAGCAGCACTGCAGCTTTCTCTCTGCAAGTCTGCATTTCTCCTGTACATGTTGCTCCGCCCCCTGGCTGCTACAGCTCCTCCGTTCTTCTACTTCAGCTACTTCTTTCCACTAGTGCCTGTGAGTATGAACTTATAACAAGGTCCCATAGCTATGCCCCTGCTCTTGCCCACCCCATGTGTGTCCCTGCTCCTGCCCTCCCCATGTGTTATCCTGCCCACCCCATGTGTGCCCCTGCTCATGCCCACCCCATGTGTGTCCCTGCTCTTGCCCACCCCATGTGTTACCCTGCCCACCCCATGTGTGCCCCTGCTCCTGTCCACCCCATGTATGTCCCTGCTCCTGCCCACCCCATGTGTTACCCTGCCCACCCCATGTGTGCCCCTGCTCCTGTCCACCCCATGTATGTCCCTGCTCCTGCCCACCCCATGTGTTACCCTGCCCACCCCATGTGTGTCCCTGCTCCTGCCCACCCCATGTGTTACCCTGCCCACCCCATGTTTGCCCCTGCTCCTGCCCACCCCATGTGTGTCCCTGCTCCTGCCCACCCCATGTGTTACCCTGCCCACCCCATGTTTGCCCCTGCTCCTGCCCACCCCATGTGTGTCCCTGCTCCTGCCCACCCCATGTGTGCCCCTGCCCACCCCATGTGTGTCCCTGCTCCTGCCCACCCCATGTGTTACCCTGCCCACCCCATGTGTGCCCCTGCCCACCCCATGTGTGTCCCTGCTCCTACCTACCCCATGTGTTACCCTGCCCACCCCATGTGTGTCCCTGCTCCTGCCTACCCCATGCGTTACCCTGCCCACCCCATGTGTGTCCCTGCTCCTGCCCACCCCATGTGTTACCCTGCCCACCCCATGTGTGTCCCTGCTCCTACCTACCCGATGTGTTACCCTGCCCAACCCATGTGTGTCCCTGCTCCTACCTACCCGATGTGTTACCCTGCCCAACCCATGGGCCTTATTCTGGTTGGAGCGGCCGGGCCGTACGCGTACGTCCCGGGGTTTTTCATGATCTGCGCATGTGCAGATACGCTAATGCGCCGGCGTGAACACTCCACAACGCTTACGGCCGGTGTCTCAACGTGCGAAAAAACCTGTACGCGAGCGTACGGGTAATGGGGCGGCATAGGGGCGTGTTGATGGGAGCGGCCGAAATAATGAGGGAAAATGGGCGTAAATATGGGCGTACACGGGGGTGTGCACAAAAAATGAGCGGTGCTACTACCGCACGATCGACTAAGGCACCGTTCATTTCGGACACCAAACAGGCGGCCGCCAACCGCCAGCTCAAACCACCCCTACAGATACCGCATGCCAGCGTGCGCCTGAGTTGGCTAATTTACGCTGATTACTACTCAAACACATACACCTGAATGTAATAAGCAATGCTGCAGTCTATTAAGTCCAAAGCATGATTTCACTACCTGCAAGCCACACACACAGCACGCAAACACATTGGAAGCTTATGTTTTTATACTTCTCCACATTTAAAGGTTTGTTTAATTTAAGGTAAGAATCTTTTTATACGCTAAGGTAGGTATTTGCTAAACAGACACATTCACTACGTGCTTTCATAGACTTTACGCAGTAGCACACTCAATCTACACAAGTCGACATGTGTCAACGTGTTCACTCTAATACTAACATAGGTTTTGTATTTAGGATACAATAACATAAACCACATCTAACACCTACAAAGGATGTTTCAGCAATGTTTGAAGCCCATGACCACTATTTTCCACACAATCTTTGTATAGTACCCAAAATAATGACCTGTACCACTATCTCATCTGCTATGATTTGGATTTGACTACACTCTGGATGTAAGATGCCACCAATCACATTATTGCACTCTCATCTCTCTAACAAAGGATTCCTACATCTGCTTATGACACTGTCAAATCATATATATTTAAAAAGTTAGGCATGTTTGTTCACAAGCTAATTTATCATGTTTGGCCCATTCACACATCTTTTTTTAGGGAGGACACATATGCATTCCTACACAAATGTACCTTTTCACCCTTGTTTGTCTGCCTCACCCACTCCATGAGGAAAGCATTGTTCTGGACCTGCTTTTACCTACTACTGTAGGAGCTACCTCACCTGCACACAAACTGCTTTCTCACCTATTAAGTTGCTCTGCACATGTGCTGACACAAACTAATTAGCAGGGAAAAGTTGGATAGGAACATGGGAATGGCCATGGAGAGGGTTACACATGGGAAACTTCGACCACACTTCAACAAATGTTCAAAAATACCCTGGTCAGTAAGTACACATAAATCTAGTATTTGTAAAACACAAGAAATTACACATACCACAATTTAGATTTAATTTGTAAAATAAATTTATTTGCTGTTCAGCATCACAGCTTGACACTTTAATGTGAGAAATCAAATAACCAAATAAAATAGACACACAAATAATAAAACAGCCAGAACAAGAGGTTGCATATCTCCAAACATGTGTTACCCTGCAAATGCAATGGTGAAAGAAATGGGGACACCAGAATACGTACTGCAACAACCAGGGTGAATACTAAGCAAGATACACACCACCAAAAAAAAATATCCTGCATTTGTAGAGGTCAAAATACGAACTTTCATGCCCATGGCACGCAAATGGATCGATGGCCAACTCAGGAAGCGGATGTCCAGTGCAATTTAAACCTTTGGCCTCCAACCACAGAGAAAGTGAACCAGGTCTCATTTGGGCCCTTTTTTGCCCCTTTTAGATGGGGCCTTGGGGACAGGGGCCTTTGGCTCAGCTGCCTTGCGGCGTCTTCCACTAGTCGACACAGGAGGGTCAGCCGAGGTGGAAGGTTGGGGAGCAGCTTGGGGTGGGGCAGCAGATGGGGGATTGTCCCTTAGGGACCTGGCGGTGGACAGCTGCTCCGCAAGAAGTTCATTCTGGCGGCTGAGGTGTTGGCCAATGCTTAGCATGCCAGCCGCCAGAGTTTCATTAATGCGGTTCAAGGCCTCAACCTGCACCTGGTTTGTGGCCTTCCACTCCGCCAGAAAATCCGCCACCTGCTGCTGACGGATCGCAGCATCCACCCCTTGCTGCTCGATCCTGTCCAGCGTCACCAACAGGCTCTCAGTCCATGTTTCCTGGGGCTGGGGGCGACGTGTTGGTGGAGGCTGGACCACTTGCTCCACCTGTGGCTCTGCAGAGGAAGATGCTGCCGGTACATACTGTGTTTCTGCTTCTTCTAGGATAAGAATTGAAAACAATGTCACCATCACATACGCAATCAAAAATATCTTTCTAAATACAATGCATTACTGTGACTTACCATCAAAAGCAGCAGCAAAGACCTCCGCCGGGAGCTCACTGTCCATATTGGAGATCCCCCTGACCTCGGCCACATCGATCACGTCACAGGAGTCCAGCTCCAGGGGGTATACTCCAAATGGTCAGGCATAGGACCTCTCCCGGTGGACATGCTGTGGTTGTACCGGTCAGTCATCTTCTTCTTCAGTGCACTTTTGAAGTCAGTCCACCTACAAGTTTAAAAATACAAATATCACCATGAGATATGTGCACCACTGTGCTACGTGTAGGGTTACCACCTAGTCCCTTTAATTCCGGACACATGTTACTTACACAGGTTCTGTGGCAGTTTAAAATTAGGTGAAGTGGAGTCTTGAAGTCAGCCAGCCACAGAACCTGTGTAATTAATATGTGTCCGGAATTAAAGGGCCTATGTGGTACCCCTAGCTACGTGACATTTGCTAGTGTGGGTGATCTTATGTTTTTTTTGCCATATGTGTCCCACACACACATTCATGTCTCAATTAGGAGGCATTTCAGTGTCTCATCTCATTCATTAGGCCACTAAATGCACATACATACATCACTATGCAGAAATGACATCATCCATGGCCAAATTAGGCACCTCCACCTGGTGTGAAACTACACATTTCACCATAGCTTGACAATGTGGTTATTATGGAGTAATTTAACTATGGAATGGCATACTGGGATGTGTAGTTTTTCACCAGCTACATGTGCACAGTTTGCTCATTCTTGTTTCAGTAGCATCATATGGAACATGTTACAACAACTCTTTCAAAAACACACTTTCTCTTGTCCCATCACATACTTCACATGAGCAGAACTGTGCCCATAACCTCACATCACACCAATGGTGCATGTTTCATATATCAATGTGGGTTATTAGACATGGTTGTGTTCACATGTGACATTGAAGTGTAGCACTATCTACAAACACACCTTTCTATTAGTCTCAAAACATACATGTAACATATGTACACACATATGACATTATCAGGGGGACAAAGACCAGGGCAATTTTTCAGCAGTCTCCAGCAGGAACTGAGGCCCTTATTCTAGTTCACTCTTTCTGCCCAAATATTTCTTAGATGGACAAAACCATGTGCACTGCAGGTGAGGCAGGTGTAAAACCCCACCCAAATCTGATTATCTCTGCACAAGTAACACCTGCCTCACCTGCAGTGCACATGGTTTGGTCCATCTAAGAAATATTTGGCCAGAAAGAGTGAACTAGAATAAGGGCCTCAGTTCCTGCTGGAGACTGCTGAAAAATTGCCCTGACAAACACACTAACCTTTTCTTCACCGCGTCCCAAGTTCTGACCACTGGTGCCACCTGGTTCACTTCCTCTGTGATCTTCTCCCAAAGGTTTCTCCTTGCACTGGCACCCGGCTTCCTGGTTGCCAACTCAATCCATTCGCGTGCCCTGGGCACTAGAATTCGCATTTCGGCCTCTACAAATGCAGGGTTTCTCTTTCTGGTGGTGGTATCCTGCTCAGTCCTCACCCTCGATGTTGCAGCACGTTTTCTGGTGGCCCCAGTTCTCTCACCATGCACCTGCTGGGTCACACCTGTTTGGAGAGATGCAACCTCTTGTTCTGGCTGGTTGCTTGGCCCTTGTGGAGCTGGTGGAGGTTCACCAGGGCCTGTTACTGAGGGGCCCGCTTGATCTTGCAGGCTACTCCTCTCTTGGGCCCTCCTTCTCCGCTCCTGTTCCCTCTTCTGTAATGCTTCAAGCAGGGATTCTGCTTGTGCTCTCTGCAGAGCGTCCTCTGCTGCTGAATCCTCAGAGTCAGACATGTTTGCAGCAATTGTGGCCTGCATCTGACTGAATATTTATATGTTAATTTCCAGCCATGAACAAGGGGGCGTATATTTTTCCACGCAATATAGATGCAAATTTACGCCGATATTTCCCGCGATAATTGCCGCTTAAATTACGCAGGTCTCAACGCACCTGACCAAACACCTGTATATGCACATACACAGGTTGTGGAGCATTGTGCTACATCGTGAAATGTGTGCACCTGTCATTCCAATGACGAGTGTTGTCAGCTGGTATCTGTTGGAGTTCGTGTATGCTTTGTGAGTCACATTTCAAAACATCACGTTATAATGCTTTCCTTACATATGTAATGTGTATGAAATTGTCATACAGCAACATGTTGCATCGTGCCCCCTTTAAGCAGCGTAGTTATAAGTAGAGGGTTGCGTGTATTATTTTCCGCACACTGTAAGTACAGTACTTCTCTGTTCATTGAATGCATGCTGTTGGTTGTGGTGTGTGTATATCGGAACGGGCCGCGTAAGTTTCTATTCGCATCCAGTTTGTTAATGTAAGAGGGATTAATAAAGTTAATACCAAACAAACAATTTTTTCGACCAATCAGCAAGCACCAAAAGTGATATATGTACCTGCAATTAATAACTGCGCCATTGCCAATATGACTTGTCCAAGAGCTAGGCCCTTTTCCACCTCAGAGCTTTTGGCCCTGGTGGAAGTGATGGACCGTCACCTGGGGCCCAGGGGCCCATATGTCTGTAATGCCGACAAGCGGCGGGCGTATACTGCTGCCCGCCGCCTCATCTTCTCTACGACCGGCGTCCGCAGAAGCCTGGGGCAGGTTGAGCGGCGCTGGTCAGACCTGCGCCGGCGGCAGCCGGTTCTTCTCAGCAGCCTTCGCCGCCATATTGCCCGATGTAAGTTTTGATTACTAGTATGTCAGCGTTTTTTAGCAATGTTTTGTGTACTTTTTATAAATATGTTCCTGAGTATGGGGGTGTATGGGGGTGTATATGGGGGGTATATGGGGGTGTATATGGGTGTATATGGGTGTATGGGGGTGTATATGGGGGGTATATGGGGTGTATATGGGGGGTATATGGGGGGTATATGGGGTGTATATGGGTGTATATGGGTGTATATGGGGGGTATATGGGTGTATATGGGTGTATATGGGGGGTATATGGGTGTATATGGGTGTATATGGGTGTATGGGGGTGTATATGGGGGGTATATGGGGTGTATATGGGGGGTATATGGGGTGTATATGGGGGTGTATATGGGTGTATATGGGGGGTATATGGGGGGATATATGGGTGTATATGGGTGTATGGGGGTGTATATGGGGGGTATATGGGGTGTATATGGGGGGTATATGGGGGGTATATGGGGTGTATATGGGGGTGTATATGGGTGTATATGGGGGGTATATGGGTGTATATGGGTGTATATGGGGGGTATATGGGTGTATAGGGGGTGTAAAGGGGGGGGTTTAAGTAGTTGATCAGTTTTTGGGTGTAGGATATCAAATAGTTTGCATGATAAATGTCTGAAATATCACAGCAATGATAATTTGGAAGGTTATGAGCATGACTAATGTGAATTTTTCTTTCCCCCTTTTTTATGAAACCCAATCTTCGATTTCTATGCCATCAACATGAACATTTCAGCACGGGCAAGGGCACGTATGGAAGCACGGGAGCAGGCAGCCCGGGACCAGGCAGCCCGGGACCAGGCAGCCCTGGAGGAGGAAGAGGAGGAGGAGGAAGAAGAGGAGGAGGAAGAGGAGGAGGAGGAGGAGGAGGAGAAGAAAGAGGAGGAGGAAGAGGAGGAGGAGGAGGAAGAAGAGGAGGAGGAGGAAGAAGAGGAGGAGGAAGAAGAGGAGACACTGGGTGCAGTTTGGACCCACACCATTTCCCCATCCCCTTCCCCCTCCACAACCCCCACCCCCTCCACAACCCCCACCCCCTCCACAACCCCCACCCCCTCCACAACCCCCTCCCCAACCCACACCCCCTCCCCAACACTGGAGACAATGGGTACAGTTTGGACCCACACCATTTCCCCATCCCCTTCCCCCTCCACAACCCCCACCCCCTCCACAACCCCCACCCCCTCCACAACCCCCCCCCCCTCCCCACCCCATTTCCTACCCCCCTACACCTCTCCACCACCCACCCCCAAACCTCTCCACTCCCCACTCACACCCACTACCTCGGGCCAAACTCAAGGACCATCCACCTTGCTCCTGACCCCCCCAACCACTGCACAGCCAAGCAGCGGCAACCAGGATGGCTCAAGTAGCCGTAAGTAAATAATGTGTCTAATGTTGACCTACACATTTCTACACATAAACAATCACAACAACCACATATGTGTATCCAACATCAACATTAGTTGCAACATATCACTGCAGGCCGACCATGAGGTGTGTCCTGTCCTTCTCCAGGAACAAGGCTCCCCTTGGTGTTTTTTTTGAGTGTGGCCATGCCTCACCCCTTGAATAATTGACATAACAGTACATCCAATGAGATATCCGACATTAGTGGTGTGGTAGTTATGTGGCTCCAGGTGTTGGGTAACTCCAGTTCCCAGCATGATGTGCAACACAGGGCCGGATTATAATGGAGGCGCAAGGGGTCAGTGCCCCTGGGCCCCCCTCTAGCTAGGGGCCCCCTGTGGTTGTCATGTATTTTTTAAAAATAAAATGTTTAAGTTATGTTTTTTTTTTTTAGCTAAATGTTTTGTGCATGGGTGGGGTAGTGCTGCAGCTTCACCTATCTGCCAATGTGACAATGATTTATGGTGCTGAGCATCGGGAGCCAAGGCACACTGATTGCACAAGTGTGCAGTGCATTTCTGGGAGTTGACTAAGTCCCATGACACTTTGCACCAGAGGACAGAGGCTGAGAAGTTTGTGCTGAGCTCTGATTGGTGGAGCTCATTACATGCTTCTCAGGTCCATGGAGAACAGCAGCAGCAGCTTAGTCATAGGAGGGTTTTTAATCAGAGGCAGCACTAGGACTGTGAGGTCTCCTCCAGAGTAAGGGGCAGAGGGACAAACACAGGCTTTTCATGTGGTGTGTGTATATATATATATATATGGGGTCTATTATTATTCCGAGTGCCGCCAACCCCCTGTCTATATATATATATATATATATATATATATATATATATATATATATCCCCTGCAGGTAACCATTGACCAAGTTTATTCTGCCTTTACTCTATGTTTGGACAGTATAATATTCGCCCATGCAGTGTGCGGCCAGTAATGACAAGTGCAAGGGGGCCCCCCGCTCTAAAGTACCCCGGGCCCCCCAAAGGCTTAATCTGCCACTGGTGCAACTTAAATGTAGAGATTGTTTTGGTAATAGTGTGTGAGGCCATGCGGATGCATGCTTTACAAACATAGCTGTAGGCCTATAATTTGTACAGCAATGTCCTAAATTTAAAATAGTAAGGAGTGCTTAAGCCACAACAATGTCATAACCCTTAAATAGCACAGGCTAATTGTGAGGTTAGAGGACAGTCCCCCAAAAACAAAGTACCAATTGGGATACAGCATACATTCATTGATGAAGGAGTAATTGAATTAATGTTATTTACTATGTACAGTATGTGTGTGTTAACATATTATTTTTTAGTACTGTGTTTACAGCAGACCCATCTTCAATGTAGTTTCTAAATGTATGTGGCCTTCACACATAACTCTGAACTTTTTATTATGTACAAATACAACAAACATTAATTTTTTGTTTTATCCCTTCATTACAGACACTGAACAGCAGCAGGAGGAGGTGGCAGCCCTCATGCGGGAAATCATGCTGACCATTGTATACCTGCAGCTCCTTTTTGGCCTTCTGGAGGCCCGCCTTTAATTTTTTATTTATCCCCCCCCCCCCTTTTGATTTTTGTTGAAAATAAAAGTTTGATTACAGTTCGAAATTGCCTGTGTTTTTAATAATAAATATGTTAGAGGGCCTGTAAGGGTAGGTACATACAGATGTGTACTGTAAGTTATACTTGTAATTTGAGGTGAGGGGTAATGATTGATGTGTGAATGTGTGTGTTTTTGAGTAAAATAACACATAGTGAAAATGCATGAATGTTTAATGTTGTTAGATTAAAACAGGGGTGGGGAACCTTTTTTCTACCGAGGGCCATTTGGAAAATTTTAAAACCCTTCGGGGGCCATATCAAAATTATCAATTATCGGCATATACGCGTGGGCATTATACACAGGGCAGCGGCATATACATGTGGGCATTATACACAGGGCAGCGGCATATACATGTGGGCATTATACACAGGGCAGCGGCATATACATGTGGGCATTATAAACACTGGCAGCGGCATATACATGTGGGCATTATACACACTGGCAGCGGCATATACATGTGGGCATTATACACACTGGCAGCGGCATATACATGTGGGCATTATACACAGGGCACCGGCATATACATGTGGGCATAATACACAAGGGCAGCGGCATATACATGTGGGCATAATACACAAGGGCAGCGGCATATACATGTGGGCATTATACACACTGGTAGCGGAATATACATGTGGGCATTATACACAGGGCACCGGCATATACATGTGGGCATTATACACACTGGCAGCGGCATATACATGTGGGCATTATACACACTGGCAGCGGCATATACATGTAGGCATTATACACAGGGCACCGGCATATACATGTGGGCATAATACACAAGGGCAGCGGCATATACATGTGGGCATTATACACACGGGCAGCGGCATATACATGTGGGCATTATACACACTGGCAGCGGCATATACATGTGGGCATTATACACAGGGCACTGGCATATACATGTGGGCATAATACACAAGGGCAGCGGCATATACATGTGGGCATTATACACAGGGCACCGGCATATACATGTGGGCATAATACACAAGGGCAGCGGCATATACATGTGGGCATTATACACACTGGCAGCGGAATATACATGTGGGCATTATACACAGGGCACCGGCATATACATGTGGGCATTATACACACTGGCAGCGGCATATACATGTGGGCATTATACACAGGGCACCGGCATATACATGTGGGCATAATACACAAGGGCAGCGGCATATACATGTGGGCATTATACACAGGGCACCGGCATATACATGTGGGCATAATACACAAGGGCAGCGGCATATACATGTGGGCATTATACACATGGGCAGCGACATAAAAAGTGACAGTGTGGAGGAAGGGGGGCTGTAGGGTTACCACCTTTTTGTTGAGAGATTCCCGGACATTGGCCCGCCCCTTGACACACCCACTGACCCATCCCAGCCCCACCCCCAGACCCGCCTTATGTTGATTTTTTTTTAAACCTTTGCTTCCATTTCATTCTTGATTTTGCATACCATAATTCCAGTTACATGTTATATCACATACATTAATGGCCATTACAAGTTATGCCACACATCGTGATGCTAATTCCGTGTTATGCCATATACCGCAATGGCCATTACACATTATGCCAGGACTCAACAGAATTTTTGCACAGGATGGACAAAATGGACAGTGCGCGCCGAAGGCGCGCGTCAAATTTTTGACATAATCCCGACACACCGCAAACCCATTATATAGTATACCACATGCCATAATGGCCATTACAAGTTATGCCACACATCGTGATACCAATTATGTGTTATGCCATGTACTGCAATGGCCATTACACATTATGCCAGGACTCAACAATTATTTTGCAAAGGATGGACAACATGGACAGTGCGCGCCGAAGGCGCGCAGCAAAATTTTTGACATAATGCCGACACACCGCACACCCATTATATAGTATACCACATGCCATAATGGCCATTACAAGTTATGCCACACATCGTGATGCCAATCACGATGTATTATTCCATGTACTGCAATGACCATTACACATTATGCCAGGACTCAACCAAATTTTTGCACAGGATGGAAAACATGGACAGTGCGCGCCAAAGGCGCGCAGCAAATTTTTTGTCATAATGCTGACACACCGCACACCCATTATATAGTATACCACATGCCATAATGGCCATTACATTTTATGCCACACACCGTAATGCCCATTGCACGTTTTAATGAACTTTGTAATTCCGATTACTCATAAGCCCACACATGATGCCCATGACATACTATATAACACACCGTAATGCCCATTACATACTATATAACACACCGTAATGCCCATTACATACTATATAACACTGCAATGCCCATTACATACTATATAACACTGCAATGCCCATGACATACTATATAACACCGCAATGCCCATTACATACTATATAACACTGCAATGCCCATTACATACTATATAACACTACGCAATGCCCTTGACATACTATATAGCACCGCAATGCCCATGTCATACTATATAACACCGCAATGCCCATGTCATACTATATAACACTAAGCAATGCCCATGTCATACTATATAACACACCGCAATGCCCATTACATACTATATAACACACCGTAATGCCCATTACATACTATATAACACTGCAATGCCCATTACATACTATATAACACACCGTAATGCCCATGATATACTATATAACACCGCAATGCCCATTACATACTATATAACACTGCAATGCCCATTACATACTATATAACACTACGCAATGCCCTTGACATACTATATAGCACCGCAATGCCCATGACATACTATATAACACCGCAATGCCCATTACATACTATATAACACTGCAATGCCCATTACATACTATATAACACTACGCAATGCCCTTGACATACTATATAGCACCGCAATGCCCATGTCATACTATATAACACCGCAATGCCCATGTCATACTATATAACACTAAGCAATGCCCATGTCATACTATATAACACTAAGCAATGCCCATGACATACTGTATAACACACCATACACATTTGACACATAAGTGCCACTTACCTATATGCTCAATGCCAGGGGCTTCATGCCGATGCCAAGGTGGACTGAATTTGCTCGTTGCCGAGGGGGATAGATCTGTGCCTCTGTGCTCGTTGCCGAGGGGGATAGATCTGTGCCTCTGCTCGTTGCCGAGGGGGATAGATCTGTGCCAGTGTGCTTGTTGCCGAGGGGGATTGATCTGTGCCAGTGTGCTCGTTGCCGAGGGGGATTGATCTGTGCCTCTGTGCTCGTTGCCGAGGGGGATTGATCTGTGCCTCTGTGCTCGTTGCCGAGGGGGATAGATCTGTGCCTCTGTGCTCGTTGCCGAGGGGGATTGATCTGTGCCAGTGTGCTCGTTGCCGAGGGGGATTGATCTGTGCCAGTGTGCTCGTTGCCGAGGGGGATTGATCTGTGCCAGTGTGCTCGTTGCCGAGGGGGATTGATCTGTGCCTCTGTGCTCGTTGCCGAGGGGGATTGATCTGTGCCAGTGTGCTCGTTGCCAAGGGGGATTGATCTGTGCCAGTGTGCTCGTTGCCGAGGGGGATTGATCTGTGCCAGTGTGCTCGTTGCCAAGGGGGATAGAAACCCCCTCCCCCGCCTGCGGGAGGCAGACAGGCTTGTCAGTGTGCCTGTGCCTGCCTGCCCGTCCCCTCACGTCTCCCCCGCTGTATTCGCGGGAGAGACGTGCTGCTGTGCTGTATGATTTTAACATTTCTAACTCCCGCTGCTGGACCGCTAGCCAATGGCCGTTCGCGGTCCAGCAGCCAATCAACTGGTGGCTGCTGGACCGCGAGCGCCCATTGGCTAGCGGTCCAGCAGCATATGCAGCACCGCAGCAGCACGTCTCTCCCGCATACACAGCGGCAGCGGGGGAGACGTGAGGGGACGGGAGCAGGGCAGCGGGGGAGCGGGGAGACGAGGGGGCGGCGGCGGCGGCGGGCGGGTTATTCCCGGACTATGTATAGTCCGGGAAAGCCACCCGCCCGGACTCCGGACGCCGGTCTTAATTACCGGACTGTCCGGAGTAATCCCGGACGGGTGGTAACCCTAGGGGGCTGTCACCCCCAAACAGGTTAATGTGATTATGTCTGATTATGAGAATCAGACATAATCACATTAACCTGTTTGGGGGTGAATCCAGGGGTAAATGACAACCCCTGGATGTGTCAGTCACTGCCTGGGAAGGGAGGGTGATTATCGCCCTATATTACAGCCGCCCGCCCGCCAATACTACAGAAGTATCATCCGCCCGCCGGCTGCCTACATTTCATACCAGCCGCCCGCCCGCTGTATCAGCCGCCTGCCCGCCTATATTAACTGCCGCCCGCCCTCCTATATTACATACCAGGCGCCGGGGATGGCTGCTGCTGCTGCCGCCGCCGGGGAGATGTGTAGAAGACGCGCCCTCCAATCACAGTGGCTGTGGAGGGGATGCGCCGGCAGTGATTGGCGGGCGCGTCTTCTGCACATCTCCTCGGCGGCAGCAGCAGCAGCCATCCCCGGCGGCTGGTATGAAATGTAGGCAGCCGGCGGGCGGATGATACTTCTGTAGTATTGGCGGGCGGGCGGCTGTAATATAGGCAGGCGGGCGGGCCGGACAAACTGGGTGCGGGGGCCGTATCCGGCCCGCGGGCCGGAGGTTCCCCACCCCTGGATTAAAACATCACACATAACATCAGGGTAGGTATACATGTTACACATTTTGGACAAAGTAATTACGGACATAATTTAGTACATATACAGAAACACCAACATAACTTGATTTAAAAGTAACAGCAATATGGGGACACATAGATAGTGATTAAAATGCCACATTAGAACATAACAAATATACATGTAATGTGGGTTCAAATGTAGTTTTATTAGGTCTTTATTAAGGTAGACAATTGAGTTAATAGAAAACAATAAGTGAATAACAAATAGATTAATTAATCAATTGTCAGATTAGTAGTTGAGAGGCAAGATTTGCAGGTCCATATATGTGAAGGGTATGCCAGCGTGCACGGACGTACGCTCACTCTCACGAGCGGTGACATAAGCTGAGTTTTCCATTGAAAACAATAGGGACCCGTCCGTGTAAACCGGCGTACGCTCAGATTTCCGCAAGAAGTCGGTGGGGAGACGGAGGAAAGACGGCCGTACACGGCGCCGTACGCTCAGTTGTACGCCTGTTGTCGGAGTGCAAGGGCTGTCCCGTCCGCGTACGTTGCCGTACGCTCATTTGTACGCCACTCCCCTTCTACGGTATTTCTGCCCGTACGTAAGCGGCTGATTTGTGGGTGGACTTAACCCTAACGGCCGCGTACGGCTAGCGTGCGGTAATGGCGAACGTACGCACGTTTGGCCGCTCCGATCAGAATAACCTCCCATGTGTGTCCCTGCTCCTACCTACCCCGTGTGTTACCCTGCCCACCCCATGTGTGCCCCTGCTCCTACCTACCCCATGTGTTACCCTGCCCACCCCCTGTGTGCCCCTGCTCCTGCCTACCTTATATGTGCTCCTGCCCACCCCATGTGTGCCCCTGCCCTCCCCCTATGTGCCCCTGCTCCTGCCTACCTTATATGTGCTCCTGCCCACCCCATGTGTGCCCCTGCTTCTGCCCACCCCATGTGTGCCCCTGCCCATTCTATGCCTTTGTCCCCTCTGCTATCTGTGCCTCTGTTCACTTTCCTATATATACTGTACATCACCTCTATCTGTTACCCCCCCCCCCCCACTTTCCATGGCTCTGCTCCCTATGATATCTCTACCTCTGACCCCTTCCCCTCCATGTGTTCCTCTGCATCCTTCTCATGTGTTCCTCTATTGCCTTCCACATCTGTACCTCTGCTATCTCCTCATGTGTATCCATGCCTCCCTGCCTCCTGTCGGCTGCTGTCAGAAGATGCACAGACCAACAGAAACAAGACCGCGTGAAATGACACACAATTTGAAGCATGCGGGTAAGCATTATTCTCTATTAGTAAAGCACTGGGAAGGGTCATTGTGGTATTTGCTATGGGATATGGGGAGGGTTATGGGCATTATCAAGAGGAGAGGGGGGCGCCAGAAACTATTTTGGCAGGGGGGAGCAAAATTTATAGTTACGCCACTGCAGAACATGTCTAGGTGGTCAATAGGTCGACACCAAATGTCAACACACACAAGATCGACTTTGTTAAAAGATCGACCCAAACAAAATAATGTGGAAAAGTTTGATATGAGTCGACACATAAAAAGGTCAATGTGAGTTTTTAGTTTTGGCTTTTTTACACTTGACTCCCCATGTGACCTCCGCCTGGGAACGGTAATGTGTGGCGAACACAGCGGGACACGAACTGGAGGACCATGTGCTCACGTGTCGACATTAACAGCAAAAAAACATGAAAAATCTCTGTTGACCATGTGTCATTTTCCATGTGTCAACTGTTTGCGTGTTTTGTCAACAAAGACATTGGGCCTTATTCAGACCTGCACTGGCCGGGTGACTATCAATAGACTGCACATACGTACAGCCCATAGTACGCACGCACAAGGCCGTCCTGCGATAAAATCCTGCTACTATTTAATAGCTGTCCGTTTGCAAGCTGATTGACAGGAAGCCGGTGTTTGTAGGTGGTAACCGGACGTTTCCTGGGAGTGTCAGGGATAATGCAGGTGTGGCCAGGAGTGTGAAGGGAAGTCTTGTGACATCAGCTCCGCCCCCGATCAGCCTGATTCTATCACAGCCGCTGAGTAAGTCCTGGGCTACATACACACACTGCACACACTGGGGAATCATTACATGGTGAGCGGCTGTTATCTGGGAGTGTCAGGTAATACACAGGCGTGGCCAGGTGTGTGTGGGGAAGTCATGTGATGTCAGCTCCGCCCCCGATCAGTCTGATTCTATCACAGCCGCTGAGTAAGTCCTGGGCTACGCACAGACTGCACACACTGGGGAATCATTACATGGTGACCGGCTGTTATCTGGGAGTGTCAGGTAATACGCAGGCGTGGCCAGGTGTGTGAGGGGAAGTCATGTGACGTCAGCTCCGCCCCCAATCAGCCTGATCCTATCACAGCCGCTGAGTAAGTCCTGGGCTACGCACACACTGCACACACTGGGGAATCATTACATGGTGAGCGGCTGTTATCTGGGAGAGTCAGGTAATACGCAGGTGTGGCCAGGTGTGTGAGGGGAAGTCATGTGACATCAGCTCCGCCCCCGATCAGCCTGATTCTATCACAGCCGCTGAGTAAGTCCTGGACTACGCACACACTGCACACACTGGGGAATCATTACATGGGGAGCGGCTGTTACCTGGGAGTGTCAGGGAATACACAGGCGTGGCCAGGTGTGTGAGGGAAAGTCATGTGACATCAGCTCCGCCCCCGATCAGCCTGATTCTATAACAGCCGCTGAGTAAGTCCTGGGCTACGCACACACTGCACACACTGGGGAATCATTACATGGTGAGCGGCTGTTATCTGGGAGTGTCAGGTAATACACAGGCATGGCCAGGTGTGTGAGGGGAAGTCATGTGACATCAGCTCCGCCCCCGATCAGCCTGATTCTATAACAGCCGCTGAGTAAGTCCTGGGCTACGCACACACTGGGGAATCATTACATGGGGAGCGGCTGTTATCTGGGAGTGTCAGGTAATACGCAGGCGTGGCCAGGTGTGTGAGGGGAAGTCATGTGATGTCAGCTCCACCCCCGATCAGCCTGATTCTATCACAGCCGCTGAGTAAGTCCTGGGCTACGTACACACTGCACAAACTGGGGAATCATTACATGGTGAGCGGCTGTTATCTGGGAGTGTCAGGTAATACACAGGCATGGCCAGGTGTGTGAGGGGAAGTCATGTGACATCAGCTCCGCCCCCGATCAGCCTGATTCTATAACAGCCGCTGAGTAAGTCCTGGGCTACGCACACACTGGGGAATCATTACATGGGGAGCGGCTGTTATCTGGGAGTGTCAGGTAATACGCAGGCATGGCCAGGTGTGTGAGGGGAAGTCATGTGATGTCAGCTCCACCCCCGATCAGCCTGATTCTATCACAGCCGCTGAGTAAGTCCTGGGCTACGTACACACTGCAGACACTGGGGAATAATTACATGGTGAGCGGCTGTTATCTGGGAGTGTCAGGTTATACGCAGGCGTGGCCAGGTGTATGAGGAGAAGTCATGTGACGTCAGCTCCGCCTCCGATCAGCCTGATTCTATCACAGCCGCTGAGTAAGTCCTGGGCTACGCACACACTGCACACACTAGGGAATCATTACATGGTGAGCGCCTGTTATCTGGGAGTGTCAGGGAATAAGCAGGCGTGGCCAGGTGTGTGAGGGGAAGTCATGTGATATCAGCTCCGCCCCCGATCAGCCTGATTCCATCACAGCCGCTGAGTAAGTCCTGGGCTACGCACACACTGCACACAATGGGGAATCATTACATGGTGAGCGGCTGTTATCTCCGAGTGTCAGGGAATACGCAGGCATGGCCAGGTGTGTGAGGGGAAGTCATGTGACGTCAGCTCCGCCCCCGATCAGCCTGATTCTATCACAGCCGCTGAGTAAGTCCTGGGCTACACACACCCTGCATACACTGTGGAATCATTACATGGTGAGCGGCTCTTATCTGGGAGTGTCAGGTAATGCACAGGCGTGGCCAGGTGTATGAGGGGAAGTCATGTGATGTCAGCTCCGCCCCCGATCAGCCTGATGCTATCACAGCCACTGAGTAAGTCCTGGGCTACGTACACACTGCACACACTAGGGGATCATTACATGGTGAGCGGCTGTTATCTGGGAGTGTCAGGTAATACACAGGTGTGGCCAGGTGTATGAGGGGAAGTCATGTGACATCAGCTCCGCCTCCGATTAGCCTGATTCTATCACAGCTGCTGAGTAAGTCCTGGGCTACGCACAGACTGCACACACTGGGGAATCATTACATGGTGAGCGGCTGTTATCTGGGAGTGTCAGGTAATACACAGGCGTGGCCAGGTGTGTGAGGGGAAGTCATGTGACGTCAGCTCCGCCCCCGATCAGCCTGATTCTATCACAGCCGCTGAGTAAGTCCTGGGCTACCCACACACTGCACACACTGGGGAATCATTACATGGGGAGCGGCTGTTATCTGGGAGTGTCAGGTAATACACAGGCGTGGCCAGGTGTGTGAGGGGAAGTCATGTGACGTCAGCTCCGCCCCCTATCTGCCTGATTCTATCACAGCGGCTGAGTAAGTCCTGGGCTATGCACAGACTGCACATGCTAGGGAATCATTCCATGGCGATTTATTGCGGCTGGATAGCAGCTGTGTACCGAAATGTCCAATGTGTTTTTGGTGCTGCTTCCTGTTATCCCCCAAATGGTCCCTGGCTGTCAATCATTTTGCACTGTAATTGTCACTGTGGCTGCCATTGCAAGCCCACCACAGCACACGCGCAGTGTGACTGATACCCAAGCACAGTCAGACGATAATTGTTCCACTGTAAAAAACATCAGGGTTGCGTCCATCTCAGGCGCAATGTCAGCGACTCTTGTTATAAGTTACTTTAAATGTATGGGCTAACTTTTAGTCTTTGCTTTTCCGGATATCACAGACGACATAAAGACGCGATTACTGGGGCTTGTACGAGAACATTGGATCTTGTTTTGCACAATAATAACTCTAGATTCGCTTACATCACGCTCACTGTGAAGTTTAGATGTTCGGAACAAATGCACTCTAAAAATACAGTTGGGGCTCAGCCATAAAACGTCACGTTGCTCTAATTGATCGTTAACAGCCTTTTAATTGAATGGCCATTGTTGAGCTATTGCACATAATTAAACAGGTCCCATTATTCCCTCCTTAGATTGGATCGTGCGCTGGGTGTTTCATGGAAGCCGTCAATTAGGGTATAAACTTAGCGGACATTTATCATTCTGTTTTACAGTCTGCTCTGCGTTCTACCTCGCCGACTGATGAACCAGAAAGCCTCCAGCTGTTATATTGGGCAAATACAGTAGATAAACCCCTCTTACTCCTGCCATCGTGCTTCCTAGCGGGAGGATCAGGGAGCAGGTGGTCTCCCGGAGAGTAAGAAACTCTGCTGGATTCATTTTCATGGTCAAGCCGGCTCTGTTATTCCAAAGAAGGGACAAAGATGGGGTCATTTACAGGTTGAGGGTGCAATGTCTAGGTGCTTAACTATGGTAAATAAATGAATTAATGTTTTATTGTCAGCATAAATTAAACCAAAACAACAAACTGCCAGACCCATGTGCAGGGGGCTAACTCACCAACTGCACCACACCCATGCCCAAAACGTTTCTGGCACAGTAGGACCTCTAGCATCTGTCTCCTCCAAGGAGGCGGACATTTTTGGAGGGCCGTTTTAGCAGTTTCCAGGTGGATGGCCCGCATGGAATCTGCAGAGGTGCTGCTGTGCAGGCATCCCTGCCTTTTCTTCATCCCTCACTATACTTGGGCAGCTAGTCTGCAAGTCTCTCTCAAGGGAATCAACCTAACCCTGCCTTGCGATACGCCGGCTCACCATTCGCAAGGTACGTTCCTTTGCACTGGTTGCGAATGGTTGTTTTTCGCAGCATTCAGGAGAACACCCACACCTTCCGATGGTCGCCGACGGAGAGTGATAAACCAAACAGCACCTAACTGTCATTGTTCAGACCCAGCATGTGGCATGGCCTTAGGAACTGATACTTTATCACGCTGAATTTGATCACTTTTCAAGCTTAGTACACCAGGCCCAATAAGAGGATACTTACACTACTGTGAGTTTACACAATTACCAGAACCCTCTATAGCCCCTCGTTCCCCCGCACACAACAGCATTATACAGCGCTGCATCAGTACAATCCCTCCCTGGCAGACGCTGACATTGTTTCCTGCCCTGTAACACAGAGAACATGGTCTGTAATTTGTTTTGTTATACAGTTACAGGGCTGAATAGTGTTCTGTTCTCTCTCCATCCAATTTACATAGTGAGCAATAAAACGCATTCTCCCGGTTTTGTCCTGCTTATCCATTTGAAAACATTAAAAGGTTTTGGCATTAATTATATAAATGTTGTGAGCCCCAGAGCTCTTGTGATTTAAATATTAATGCGGGGAGTCTCGGAGACACAAAGCTAGGTGTCCTGCCCGTACTCCGCAATCTGCCGTGCAAAAAAATAAATAAAGATTTTTAAGGTAAGGAACAAGTAATTGACGTATACACACCGAACAGGCAGTCTGATAATTGTAATTATGTTGCAATTATTTTGCCTAATGACACTTAATTGTACGGTTATTTTATCATTCTTCACTCAAGTGCTTTGTTATAATTGCAGAATTGAGAGGAGCATGGATGTTTGTTTCCAAATACATTAACCCTTTGACAAAGCAGGGTTCTGTCCAGGTCATCATTTGAATAGGGAAGGGGTCTCCCCAATACTTGCATCCGGGAGGGAATTTTTAATATGTATTATGGTACTTGTTTCCTATCTGGGCGCCCACTAAGTTAATTGCGCACCATGCTATTCTCCGTAGAGAAATCGGATCGCATCGCATCGTACACATACACGATATTGAACGATGCGATGCGATGCGATCCGATTCGATTTCCCATAGGAAACAATGTTAAATGGCTCAATTTAGCCAAATTATCATAGGAACAATAGTAAATGGGCCAAAAACACCCCTGAACATTGAAATGTCCCCCCAAAAGTAGTTGACGCCACCCCGCCATCAACGTGAACCCGAAGCGTGGCGAGCGCAGCGAGCCCGCGAGGGGCGGCGGTACGCGTCCTCCGACCTTTTCATGCCCTACTATCCACATCGGCGTGGAGTGAGAATAGAATAGTGTGGCGAGCGCAGCGAGCCACCGAGCCCGAAGCGTGGCGAGCGCAGCGAGCCCCGCGTGGGGACGCGGATACCTTCACAGGTAAACGCGTCCCTTCGCAGGCTTCCCAGGTGTTTGCGTCGCCATGGACACCTGGGAAGCCCGCGAGGGGACGCGTATAACTGTGAAGGTATCCGCGTGCGCTCGCCACGCTTCGGGCTCGGTGGCTCGCTGCGCTCGCCACACTATTCTATTCTCACTCCACGCCGACGTGGATAGTAGGGCATGAAAAGGTCGGAGGACGCGTACCGCCGCCCCTCGCGGGCTCGCTGCGCTCGCCACGCTTCGGGTTCACGTTGATGGCGGGGTGGCGTCAACTACTTTTGGGGGACATTTCAATGTTCAGGGGTGTTTTTGGCCCATTTACTATTGTTCCTATGAGAATTTGGCTAAATTGAGCCATTTCACATTGTTTCCTATGGGAAATCGAATCGGATCGCATCGCATCGCATCGCATCGTTCAATATCGTGTATGTGTACGATGCGATGCGATCCGATTTCATTACGGTGCCGTACGTAGAAAACCTGGGCGCCCAGATAGGAAACAAGTACCTGTATTATTTATCTAGTGCACATATATTGGGCAGCAATTCACATGGATATTCCAATCATCCCCATCTGACCCAGTGGAGCTTACACTCTATATTCCCTATCTCATGTACGGTACTTGTGTATTTTGGCGGGGCCCGATTTCAGCATCGTTCGATGAACGTATCGCATCGCATCGCATGCCATGTACCCGATGGCATGCGATGCGATGCAACGCGATTTTGACCCCCTATACGATGAAAAATCGTATAAGCACCCTAATGGGTGCTTACAATGTTAAATGCACCCCCACGCCACCCCCCTCACTATAAACGTGAACCCGAAGCGTGGCGAGCGCAGCGAGCCCGCGAGGGGCGGCGGTACGCGTCCTACGACCTTTTCATACCCCCACTATCCATGTCGGCATGGAGTTGAGAATAGATTAGTTTGGCGAGCGCAGTGAGCGGAAACAGATACCTTCACAGGTAAACGCGTCCCTTAGCGGGCTTCACAGGTATCCGCGTCCCCTCGCCTCGCTGCGCTCGCCACACTAATCTATTCTCAACTCGACGCCGACGTGAATAGTGGGGGTATGAAAAGGTCGTAGGACGTGTACCGCCGCCCCTCGCGGGCTCGCTGCGCTCGCCACGCTTCGGGTTCACGTTTATAGTGGGGGGGTGCCGTGGGGGTGCATTTCACATTGTAAGCACCCATTAAGGTGCTTAACATTGTATAAGCACCCATTAGGGTGCTTATACAATGTTTAATCGCATCGTATGGCATTGTATGCCATGTACAATGGCATACAATTTGAAAATTGTATGCCATCGTACACTAACCAACAAAATCGCGTCGCGTCGCATCGCATACCATCGCATGCGTAATGGTATGCGATGCGATGGGCCCTGCCAAAATACACACGTACCTCATGTACACACATATCACTAACATGGGGAGAACATATAAACATCGCTACTTGGTGGGAATTGAACCAAAAATCCAGGGGCGTAACTAGAACTTTCTGGCTCCCATAGCAAAATCTCTGATGGTCCCCCTTCTGCAGAGAGGGGAGCTACAGGGTGACAAACACACAGGAGTAGAGTGGGGGTACAGGGCAATACAAACACACACACAGGGGTATGGGGTTACAAAGGCAGGGGGTGTACCATGTGTGTCATTAGGGTGACCAACTTTCCAGAGGGCCAACCCGGGACAGGGGGTCGCGGGCTTGACAACCCCCCCCCCAGGAAAGAATATAGAACTTTTTATGATTTATCTCGACTTTCACAGAGTCAGAGTGACTCACCCAGCCGCATATACAAAGCAGCGCACACAGGCAGGGGCAGGGTGGCACACTCAGCAGCACACCGTTCGTCGCAGCAGACGCAGAGCGGACTGACAGTCTGAGAGTCGACTCGCACCCTCGCAGGATCCAGCAGCCGTCAGGTCACCGCCTTCAGTCACGCCAGGCCAGGGGCTCACCAGCAAAGGCAGCAGCAGGTCAGTAACGCGGCGCCGCGCTCCCAGTAATGCTGCCTGACGGTGACCGGCTGCACCTGCCCTGGCTAGCTGCACAGCATTACTGGGAGAGTGGGAGGGGACGAGGTCACGCGGTGGCCGAACTAACCAATAATGGGGAGGCGGCGACGCACACCGCGTAACAGCTTCCCCTCCCACACTCCAAGTCTATTGCTGTGTGCGAGTGTGGCCGGATAGAGCAGTGAGCTGCCCGTCACGTCACCAAAAACACCAACAATTTTATTTTGTTAAAACGGGGCTTAAAACGTGACTTTCCGAGTCCCGGGATGGGTTTGGCCGGGACGCGGGATTTAGGAGGTCAAAATCAGGACAGTCCCAGGCAAACCGGGATGGTTGGTCACTCTATGTGTCATCCATGGGGAGAAGTGGGGTATATAGAGGGTCACAGGGGGTGACTCAGGTGGGGTGTGCAGCTCTCCAGACCGACAGACCTTCACCTGTATGGCTACACAGCCGGGCTGCAAGCATGGCTGACTATCATGGAAATCACTGGATTAGATACTGTCACTTACAAAGGTCACCACCAAGATCCACCAAGGTCCTGTTACCTTCTCACCAGATCTTACACATAGATGAACTTATTTATGAAGCACTGGCAAAACCCACATAACTGTAGCATGGGAGGTCCCGATTTCCTCTAACACCCCAAGTAATCGCATTTCTGATACAGAATACCTTGTTGACGCTTCTCTTGGTCCCATTGCCTAATAATGTAAGATTCCCCTAACACAGCTCTGTCCTTGTTTGTATCTCATTGCTGGGTCATAATGACGGACATTAATAACTTCCTCTTCACCTACTGTAAGAAACACTGGCATTAGTAACTGGTTTATTAGCAGTACCAAATTATTCTTAATAAAATAAGTCATTTTATAGCAGGAGAGGCCAACCACGTGGCTCTTGAGCCACATGCGGCTCTAAACTTAATGGGATGCGGCTCCCACACATGTGGCACTGTTGCTTGCCTCCTCTGACTGGGGCACAGCAGCAGTACCGCGTGAGCCAGCACACAGCGGAGTAGTGCACAATCACTGTGTTCTCTGTTAACAGCGGCTGTCAGGTCTTCCAGCTGCCACCTGCCTTGCTGACATGCCACTGAAGCCTTCTTTACCTGTGGCTGCCATCTCTTCCATCTGCCCCCCCCCCCCCCCCCCCCCCCACGCTGAGCTCCTGCAGCTGTCAGCTCTTCCATCTGCCCCCCACTGCTAAGCTCTCTGTTACCCGTGGCTGTCAGCTCTTCCAGCTGACCCCCGCCACGCTGACAAACCGCCGAGTTCTCTGGTGAGACAGGAGGGCTGGGTTTGGCTTTTCCACCTTGGCAAACCCAGCCTTTTTGCTTGTATGAAATGATAAAAGAAGATGCCAGGGAGGACCCTTTTAGTGGCCATCTGTATTTCAGCTCCTCGGGGGCGTGTTTATGCTGCTCTCTCCACTGATTCACCCTATTAGAGCAGCTTCTTTCCTAGGCTGTAAGTTACCAGTCACTAGGGGTAGAGACTGATTCAGATGTAGGCTTAGTCTGAAATAGAGTACTGCAAGAATAATATACAGTAGTAATGTCTCATTTGGCATTTTGTAGGGCTTAAATAGACTGCTAAGCTTTCAATAAATGTGTCACAAGGTGGCATGTGTATGGATTTCTGATTGTAAGCCATTTGGAAGTTGATTGACAGGAAGATGCCATTTGTTAGTGCTAACTGCCCATTGTCTGGCAGTGTTAGGTGTTTGCAGGGAGGTCATGTGACATCATCTGGGAGTGTCAGGTATTATGCAGGCGTGGCCAGGTGTATGAGGGGAAGTCATGTGATGTCAGCTTCGCCCCCGATCAGCCTGATCCTATCGCAGCCGCTGAGTAAGTCCTGGGCTACGCACAGACTGCACACACTGGGGAATCATTACATGGTGAGCGGCTGTTATCTGAGAGTGTCAGAGAATATGCAGGTGTGGCCAGGTGTGTGAGGGGAAGTCATGTGATGTCAGCTCCGCCCCCGATCAGCCTGATTCTATCGCAGCTGCTGAGTAAGTCCTGGGCTACACACAGACTGCACACACTGGGGAATCATTACATGGTGAGCGGCTGTTATCTGGGAGTGTCAGGGAATACGCAGGCGTGGCCAGGTGTGGGACGGGAAGTCATGTGATGTCAGCTCCGCCCCCCGATCAGACTGATCCTATCACAGCCGCTGAGTAAGTCCTGCGCTACGCACAGACTGCACACACTGGGGAATCATTACATGGTGAGCGGCTGTTATCTGGGAGTGTCAGGTAATACGCAGGCGTGGCCAGGTGTGTGAGGGGAAGTCATGTGATGTCAGCTCCGCCCCGATCAGCCTGATTCTATCACACAGGCAGAGTAGGTCCTGGGCTACAGACAAACTGCACAAAAAGAAGAAATCAATTGATGGTGAGAGTTGGGAATGGATTTGCAGGTAGGCTCCCAGATATCAGGTTGTCCATCTCTGCGTGTTTGGAAGTAGCTCCTGGGCAGATAATGTAAAATTAGATTTAAATTTGTTTTCCTATTTATCCTAAATAACTACGGAATAAGTTCCTGGCTGTTTGCAGTTATCATATCCAGGAGTCGGTCCCTTGACAGAAGCCACTAGAGAGCAGTATTCACCTCCCAATCAGCCTGAATGCTGCCTGGATCTGCTCTGTATTGATTGTAACTTTAGTCAGTGTTTCCTGCATCTCTCTATTGCAGATGGATTGTTGAACAGTCCCACATGAAACATTGTCATGAAATGTATCCAACCTCTCACAGACACTTCCTGTACAGTAAGTACACGGGGAATTGCACCACTTTGCTTCGGCGAACCTGGCGTTTGAACTGTCAATAACAATGGTGACTAATTTATTGGTAAAAGCTGAGATTTTCCTCTGATCTCCACAATACTACAGCTACACTAGGTGATATCACATTCTTACTCACCCCTTACAAGATACTTACTAGTAAAGGTTCAGATATCAAGATCCGGTCACCTCCATTCTGTCACGTCTATCATCTTGTCACCTCCCTTCTGCCACCTCCAGTCTGTCACCTCTATACTGACATCCTCCCCACAGTCTCACCCGTTCCCATCCATTTTCATTGTATTTGTTTTAATAGTTTGTCCCTAATACTATAAGACCTTATAACGGCCCAAACTGTCACTCTCTTGCTGTACATTTCATTAACCCTTTGAGTGCGTAGTGATTTTGTCAAAATAAGTCTGAAAATTGCCAAGCAAACATACTGACCGGCAATGTTACCTTTATATTGGAAATATCTTTATTTACATGTTTTTATTTTCATTTATATAACAAATGGGAGCGACGCCGGCATTTTATGCGGATATTTTGCACATCTCTCAGAGATGTTGGCACACAAAGGGTTAAGTCCTATTTTAATATAAAATAACAGAGGCTTATTTATACTGTAGGTGAAGCTTATAATGCACTAATATTTCTGCATGTCACCTAATGCATACTGTACCTCCCAACATGACCCACTCCAGGAGGGACACCCTGCTCTCTTTCTGGACTTCCCTCTTAGTGTATGATTGCCATCACCTGTTTTAAACAAGGTAATTGATATGAAAAGTGTTTTACACAGGTGATGGTAATCATAAATTACAAAGTCCAGGAACAGAGCATTGTGTCCCTCCTGGAGTGGGTCAGGTAGGCAAGTATGCCCATACCCACTGCACTGTACCACTCTACACCCGCTGCTACATTGTACTACCCCATACCCATACTTCCCTACTTGACCCTCTCCATGAGGGAGAAAATGCATACCTCCCAACATGACCCTCTCCAGGAGGGGCACATTGCTCTGTTTCTGGACTTTTCCTTAATTTATGATTGCCATTACCTGTGTTGAAGCACCTTTCTATCAATTAACCTGTGTGAAACAGGTGATGGCAATCATACATTAAGAGGGAAGTGCAGGAGTAGAGCAATGTCTCCCTCCTGGAGAGGGTTATGTTGGGAGGTATGGAAAATGCTCTGCACCTGGACTACCCTGGTAATGTAGGATTGCCATCACCTGTGGTGACACCTTTCTTATCAGTTACCTAGCTCCCCACAGGTGCTGGCAATCCTACATTATCCATACCTCCCAGCATGCCCCTCTCCAGGAGTACACAATGCTCTGTTCCTGGGCTTCCCTGGTAATGTATGATTGCCAGCACCTGTGGTGACACCTTTCTTATCAGTTACCTAGCTCCCCACAGGTGCTGCCAATCCTACATTATCCATACCTCCCAGCATGCCCCTCTCCAGGAGGACACAATGCTCTGCTCCTGGGCATCCCTGGTAATGTATGATTGCCAGCACCTGTGGTGACACCTTTCTTATCAGTTGCCTAGCTCCCCACAGGTGCTGCCAATCATACATTATCCATACCTCCCAGCATGCCCCTCTCCAGGAGGACACAATGCTCTGCTTCTGGGCATCCCTGGTAATGTATGATTGCCAGCACCTGTGGTGACACCTTTCTTATCAGTTACCTAGCTCCCCACAGGTGATGGCAATCCTACATTATCCATACCTCCCAGCATGCCCCTCTCCAGGAGGACACAATGCTCTGTTCCTGGGCTTCCCTGGTAATGTATGATTGCCAGCACCTGTGGTGACACCTTTCTTATCAGTTACCTAGCTCCCCACAGGTGCTGCCAATCATACATTATCCATACCTCCCAGCATGCCCCTCTCCAGGAGGACACAATGCTCTGCTCCTGGGCTTCCCTGGTAATGTAGGATTGCCAGCACCTGTGGTGACACCTTTTTTTATCAGTTACCTAGCTCCCCACAGGTGATGGCAATCCTACATTGCCAGGGAAGTCCAGGAGCAGAGCACTATGTCCCTCCTGGAGAGGGGCATGCTGGGAGTTATGCCTAATGTACAGTGTACATCGCAGGTAGACAAGATTAGCGCATCAATAACCAGCAAATTTGCAAATCCAGCAATTTTGGAACGACTGTGTATGCATAACGTAAGAATCATGCACTAGGGGAGCTAGAGACAGAAATTGTGCCTGGATCATAAATTCAATGAGGCCACAGTATGACTGACAGGATACCGGCATTTGGGGGTGTAAACCGGAAGCTGGCATGTCCAAACGTTTTAAGAGAGGATCTGTGACCTGGATCAGCCAGTGAATGAGATTAGTGGCAGCCTCAGACCTGCTCACATTTGCACAGACTGCAAAATCCTTTCAATGTTTCGGGATTTGCATATGGATACGCCACGATAGGGGACTATGTTTAGGGGTGTGGCCCGTTTCCAGAGGAGGAGTAGCTAATCACCATAGAGGTGTGGCTAACCATTAGAGACATCATGGTCTGGTCCATCAATTAATATGTATATAAACCTAACCCCCCTTCCCCAGTTGTACCCTAGCACTGCCCGCATATTTCCCATTCAGCATCCCAGCAGCCGGCAACCTAATTGTTGTCTGGATACTGGTGATGGTCTTCCAGCCATAGTTAAGATACCGGCGGATGCCAGTGTCGGTTTACTGAACTCCAACATCCTGAACGCCGGTATGCTGACGGGATACCTGTAATAAAGTAAGAGAAAGGGGCTCCAGGCAGTGGGGTCCACTGGGGATTCCCTCTGTGCCCCTGTGGGTCACTACAACCCTGGACAAATGCTAGTTGAGCTCCTTCACTCACTCAGAACCGAATGCATGATTAAATACAATTTATCTTTATATATAAAAGGCTAAATCCTCCTCACCTCTGAGGGGAAGTACCACCAGTGACCACTAGAGGCCAATTGATGGACCTAATTACTCTTTAACTGAAAGTGAAACCAAAATGATCTGTTTGAAACTTGCTGGCTATGGCTTGCTGGCTATAGAGAGAGGGAACTTCAAAGACAGAGATTAGAGGTGGGAGCATTGCGACGGACTTCATTATAACTAGTTTTATTATAATTATACCTCAATGTACAGTAATAACCAACTATGAGTGATGTGTCTGAAAACTTCATACAAAATGTGCGATATCTAAGGGACAGTAGAAAGAGGATGAAACATTGAAAAGTGAACTGTGCAAATATGCACAATATTAATGCATGATATTATCGTTAAGTGTGTGTCCACTATCTAGGATACGACCCGCTGGAGCGCACACCACTCTGTTGCCATGGGCTGCCCAGTCGCTAGGGGAGCGCAGGGCAGGCCCCACACAATTAATAAAAAAGGGGGTGGCGGTGCTAGGTCCGGCCCCTCTACCAGAGGTCCCACCCACGAGCCCCTTAGTTCCACCCCTTTTTGGGCCTCTTTAACAATTACAAATGTTGGGAGGCGTGTGACCTCATCATCAGTACTACATGTTTATAAGGGTTCTGAGTGACATCACTGAATGATATATCATTAACAATATCGTTCAGTGTTTTAGCGCTAGATAATAATATGGACTGTGCCACGAATCACATAGTTGTGTACCCAGCTTTCAGGTAACTTGCTGCGTTAAATTGAACCTTACATTGAATAACGTTCCCTCATTCCCGCTGTCCTGCCAAAGTTTCTAAACTTTCTGCTCATTCTCCAACAAGAAAATATTTCCCAACCGGCCACGACCTGCAGATATTCCGTTAATTTGCTTGAGAAATGGGTTCCAATAAGTCCTCCTTAATAAAGAAAGTGCTCCCCTGGTCAGACTGCGGGTTCCAAGGTGCAGGAACGAAGCTGAAATGCCAGGCTCTGCGGCCTAGGAATAAAACCGTGCCGCCACCTAAAACCTATAAATTAAAGGAAAGGTCACTGCCAGATTTTTTTTTTTTTCGTGATGTATTTCAAACTATCTCCAAAGAAAAGAACAGACGGCTAAAGGTTTTTTTGAAAGTTTTTTTGGCCAAATCCCAAGGAATAGAGAAAGAAAGAAAAAAAAAATTCTCTTGGATTTGGTTTCAGATCTGCGAATTTGTATTCATCATTTTTAAGTAATTGCTCTCCGACCGACTGTATTCCAATTCTTGGCCATTATTTAGTGTCATCAAACCGCTATTCTCTGGAGCTGCTTCCCTTGTAAAATGTCGCCTGAAAATAAATTATAACTAATATAGCTTACATATTTTATCATTCCGTTAAAGTTTTAGTCATTTCACCTCCGCGAAGCACTTTACGCTGAAGGTTTGATGCCGCCCGTCCTAAATATTTTAAAGGTGATTTTTAATTTCTGGCTTTAACATTGCAGAGCAGACGTTACACAACATGTTTTATGTCTGAAATTAGAAGATAATGTTTTATACTTAAACACTTGGCGAAGATAGAACTGAACATGGGCCTTAATGCACACCTTTGTCATCCGCGCTCCCCCCAGTTTATTGATTGATCGGCGGTGGGAATGGGTTATGTTTGAAGGACATGAAAGGTCATGAGCAGTCTTGAGAGGCGGCTTTCTTGTCTTATTTTCATTTGAAGCTTCGCACAAGATCCATCCTGCTGTGTACGAAGACAGAGGATAGGCATTGAGAATTTTCCGGCGTCCGTAATGAACATCTGGTGACAAGGTGTTTGGTGTTGCATGAAAATAAAAAATATATATATACATGTCATAAAAGCATTGTTCAAGCCCTTAATTTATAGCCCCATTTTCTAACTTTATTTTTCTCGATTTTTTTTTTCCTGCTGATCTCCTCGTATTATAGAATTTAGTAAACGGTAACAATCTTTTTTTTTTTTCTTTTTTTTTAGGACCAGAAAAAAAAAATCACAAGCTCATAAATATTGCATATATTAATTGTGTAGCTTAATGGAACATTTTATGTTTCAGAACAACTTCTTTACATAATTAAAATATTCTTTGATCTGTAAGTAAGTGATTTAATCATAATGCTCATTAGGCTCAATGGGTCTTATGTTCCGTTCTATCAAGATGTTGAAATGAAAATGTAATTCTCAAAATAAAATAAAATATAAAATTAAAATAATTGTAGCTTGTTGGTGAATAAACAAAAATGATTCTGTTTGCGGAGTGGAAATGGTTTCTTTTTATCTTTATTGGTTTTAGGAAAACATTTAGATTAAAGCAATTTTTTTTTTCCGTTTTATCTGATTTTGTTTGTTAGGGAGCAGGTTGGTGCAGTAAGTGCTTTCTCGGTCAATTTATGTTCATTAACCAGTTCACTGCAAAGAATAATTAATTCATAAACCATTTTGTCTGAACTGTGCTCTAAAGATGCATAATTTGTCTGTTGCAAAGGGGGAAAAAAACACAGTCATTTGCATTTTGTATTGTTTAACATTTAAAAGGACATCGGAGGAGAGAAAAATAAATTAACCTCTTACAGCTTATAACTTTTGTACCTGCCGAAAGACTTGGATAGGTGTTCCAAACGGACAGTTCAACTCAGGGTCCAGATGGAAACACTGTCCTGTGTTTATCTGGCGTTGTAAAAAGTATAACAAGATTTTTTTATTTATTATATTTACAGACATTTTGGCCACTTGTTTTATTTAGGGGTCTATGTACTAAGGGGGGCATTCTATCCCCTCTGCTATTTCCAAAGAGGGAAATAGCGGCGGGCACCTATTCAATGCTGTCTTCCCAACAGCATTGAAGAGGCAGATTGACAGAACGGGCCAGACTTTAAAAGCTGTCAGCCCGATTTGTCACGATCATGGCCGAATCGCAACAATCCAGGGCCGTTTACGCAGACACGCCCCCTTTCCGCCTATCGGCAGGTGGGACATTGAATCCCGCCTGGTGATATGCGGTCAAGCAAAACGAAAACGGTCCGGGTCACGACAGTGGTGACCCGGGATTGAATACCCCCCTAAGTGAGAGAAAGTGAACAGAGATAAAGTACTATAGCAGCCAATCAGCTCCTAACTGTCATGTTACGGGCTATGTTTGAAAAAAATAACTGGAGCTGATTGGCTGGTACTTTATCTATATTCTCTGTATCACTCTCCAGGGCTAAGTACATAGATCCCATAGTCCCATCCAGCAATCACCCAACTGTAATTTTTCAAATATAACCTGTAAAATGGCAGTTAAGAGTTGATTGGCTGGTACTAAGGGGTAGATTTATTAAGCTCGGTGAAGTGATAAACTGTCTGGTTTTTATCACCAGCCAATCATCTCCTACCTGTGAAGTTACAGGCTTGGTTTGAAAAATGACAGGTAGGAGCTGATTGGCCGGTAATAAAAACCAAACAGTTTACCTCTTCACCGAGCTTAATAAATCTACCCCTCAATCTCCTTCCACTTTATCTCTCTCCAATACTAAGATCATAGACTCCTTGTTCACTACATCTGAACCAGCAAAAGCAGGTCTCTCTACACATTGTACACACTGAAGACATGATGAATGGGAACAAGTATAGGTCCTTTGGGATCACTGGCACGGTCTTCTCCTGGTTCACCTCATACCTCTCCGATTGCTCCTTCTCCGTATCCACTCCGAGCTCCTCCTCTCCTACTACCCAGCAGCCAGTCGGTGTTCCCCAAGAGTCAGTCCTTGGCCCTCTCCTCTTCTCCCTCTACACCACCTCTCTGGGCACCCTCATCAGCTCCTTTGGCTTCCATTACCACCTTTATGCTGATGATACCCTAATCTATCTCTCCTCCCCCGACCTATACCCATCACTCCTGTCCAAGGTCTCCGCATGCCTCACCCATCTCAGCCTGGATGACCCAACGCTTCCTGAAACTAAACTTGGCTAAAACTGAACTTCTAATCTTCCATCCCCCGAACATCCCCTCTTCTCCCACTATCTCCATCAGCATTGGTGAAACCGAGATCACGTCGACCGACCAAACGCGCTGCCTCGGTGTCATCATTGACTCCTCCCTCTCTTTCACCCCCCACATTCATGCTCTCTCACAGTCTTGCCGCTTTCACCTCCGCAACATCTTGCGTATCAGACCATTCCTCTCCACTGACGCGACCAAAATTCTCATTCACTCACTTGTCATCTCCCACCTTGACTTCTGCAACATCGTTCTCTCTGGGCTACCTCTCACCTGCCTTGCCCCTCTCCAATCCATTCTTAACACTGCTGCTAGGCTCATCTTCCTCTCCTGCCGCTCTACCTCCGCCTCCCCCCTCTGTCTATCTCTTCACTGGCTCCCCATTCCTTTCCGAGTTCTCTTTAAACTTCTCACCACCACCTACAAGGCTCTCTCCTCCACCGCTCCTTACCTCTCTTCACTGTTCTCTATCCACACTCCCTCCCGTCCTCTTCGCTCCGCCGCCAACTGAACTCTCACCTAATCACCTCCTCCCACTCCCGTGTCCAAGACTTCTCTCGCGCTGCCCCCCTGCACTGGAACAACCTCCCACCACCCATCAGGCTTTCTGAGTCCCTTAACTCCGTCAAGCGCTCCCTCAAAACCCACTTCTTCCTCCTCCTCCTAACCTCTTTTGCTCCTCCTATTCTGCCTACCCTACCTCTCCATCCGTTCCTACTATTCCTATTGTTTTTCGTTCGTCCACCCACCTCCTTTTAGTCTGGTAATTTTTATGAGTAGGGCCCTCCTTCCTCACGTACTCACCCTACCTCATTACCTCACCTGTCCTCCTGTCCTGTTCTTCCCTTCCTCTACTTCATCTTCAGTCTCCTCGACAATTTCCACACCTACTTCAGAACTGATGCTGATTTTAGTTCTACCAGCTATACCCCTATCTATGCTGTATTTTATCAACACACCCTGTACATTACCTTGTAATTTGTTTTTTGTTTGCTATGTACGGCGCTGCGGACACTTTGTGGCACCTTATAAATAAACGTACTACTACTACTACTATGTTATCTATTCATTATCAAGAACCAATTAGCCCAATAATTAAGTATCCAACTAGACACTAGTTATGCTAATGTGTACTAAGATACTGGACCAAATCAACCCAGTAAGCCACTGTTTCTGCAATACCTGCCACTGCTGATTCTGTTGTTAATAAGTAGTGTTTACACTGCCAGACCACAAATGTGCACTACCATAGGGGACACTGGGGATTAGGGTTGAGGGATAAAAACTCAGACCTTCAACCACAGGAAGCAAGGGGGAACTGTGGATCCTTGCCATCTGAACATGGTGCAGGTTTCTGTCGTCTAACTCCATTTTTTGTAGATGTGTCCCAACATTACTGTACTGCAGAGCTGGAATAACAGAATGAATGGGGGCACTGCAGTGTAATGTGTGCCAGTGGGCGAAACAGGCCTTTTGTCAGCCCACCAGGGATGGTCGCCTGTTAGCCCTATGCCCCATCATCCCCTGATGGTAACGTAACACCACATTCTTAGGCTGCTGGGGAAATATATTTGTAGAAGGAAATTCAAAGGCCACTTTATAGAGTCAATAATTCCCTGTTAGGATGTAATTTGTTGCATTACTCCATACAACTGTCCAATCAGATTTCTAGATAATCAGTCACTGGGGGCAGCTACGTTTACAGACAGTGGCGTTAATGACCTTCCAAAAAAAACATGTGACCTTCAGTAAGTAGATGAATGATAATAGTATTTGCTTACCACTATAGCCTGTGTACAGCGTGCTGCCTCTCTCCTTGTTGCATCATCACAAAGAACGTCACTTTAGTTGACATATTGCTGACTGGCCAATTTCACTTACTGCGGCACCTCGCTTCCGCTGCTCAGACATCTGTATAATTATGCATGCACTGGATAAACTAACATTGTATTAGTATGTAGCACAGACGGGGACCACTGCTTGTAGACACACGTAGCAGTCAATAAATTCAAATCACTCGTTACAGCGTCGACTCTGTTATATCCATTGTTCTCCTCAACAGAAACAATCCTAAACCAGGGGAAATATTTCTAAAATAAAACAACATAAAAAGCTTAAATGCATAAATCGTTTCTTTTATGAAATATACAAATTGCAAAAAAATTTATAAATATATCGCTATACCGTAACCCTATAAAATGCAGCTTTAGTATTAGAAAATGTTTCTATTTTCATGTAAGTTATTTCAAACATTTTTGTATTAGCTTACATGCATAAAACGTATAGAATATTATAAAAGTATATAAAACTCTTGGACAATACAACTGAATTACAATAATAACAAATACACTGCTCAAAAAAATAAAGGGAACACTAACATAACACATCCTAGATCGGAATGAATGAAATATTCTTATTGAATAATTTGTTCTTAACATAGTTGAATGTGCTGACAACAAAGTCACACAAAAATGATCAATGGAAATCAAATTTATTAACCCATGGAGGTCTGGATATGGAGCCCCCCTCAAAATTAAAGTGGAAAAACACACTACAGGCTGATCCAAGTTTGATGTAATGTCCTTAAAACAAGTCAAAATGAGGCTCAGTAGTGTGTGTGGCCTCCACGTGCCTGTATGTCCTCCCTACAACACCTGGGCATGCTCCTGATGAGGTGGCGGATAGTCTCCTGAGGGATCTCCTCCCAGACCTGGAATAAAGCATCTGCCAACTCCTGGACAGTCTGTGGTGCAACATGGCGCTGGTGGATGGAGCGAGACATGATGTCCCAGATGTACTCAATTGGATTCAGGTCTGGGGAACGGGCAGGCCAGTCCATAGCATCAATGCCTTCGTCTTGCAGGAACTGCTGACACACTCCAGCCACATGAGGTGTAGCATTGTCATGCATTAGGAAGAACCCAGGGCCAACCGCACCAGCATATGGTCTCACAAGGGGTCTGAGGATCTCATCTCGGTACCTAATGGCAATCAGGCTACCTCTGGTGAGCACATGGAGGGCTGTGTGGCCCCCCAAAGAAATGCCACCCACACCTTTACTGACCCACTGCTGGAGGATGTTGCAGGCAGCAGTCAGGCATCTGTCGGTACTTGTGTACTTTCACGGCTCCCATCGCATGCCATCGCATGCCATATGTAGTGGCATGCGATGCGATTTTACCGTGGTTTTATGCATTTTTGGTAAAAATTGCATGCGATCGCATGAGATCGCATGCGATCTCATGCGATACGATGTCATTTTTCCCTGAAATTATTATGAGTTGAAATCATGTAAAATGCACCCCAAATGTCATTTTTCACACTGTACCACCCCCACTATCAACGCCAACCCGAAGCGTGGCGAACGCAGCGAGCCCGCGAGGGGCGGCAGTACACGTCCTACGACCTTTTCATACCCCCACTATCCACGTCGGCGTGGAGTCGAGAATAGAAAGTGTGGCGAGCACAGCGAGCCACCGAGCTCGAAGCGTGGCGAGCGCAGCGAGCCCTGCGAGGGGACGCGGATACCTTCACAGGTATCCGTGTCCCCTCGTGGGGCTCGCTGCGCTCGCCACGCTTCGGGCTCGGTGGCTCGCTGCGCTCGCCACACTTTCTATTCTCAACTCCACGCCGACGTGGATAGTGGGGGTATGAAAAGGTCGTAGGCCCCTCGTGGGCTCGCTGCGCTCGCCATGCTTCGGGTTGGCGTTGATAGTGGGGGAGGTACAGTGTGAAAAATGACATTTGGGGTGCATTTTACATGATTTCAACTCATGTTCATAATTTCTGTGAAAAATGACATTGCATCGCATCAGATCGCATGCGATCTCATGCGATCGCATGCGATGCGATGCGATTTTTCCCTGCACGATGCACATCGTGGGAGCCGTGATTGTACACAAGTACCCATCTGTCTTTTTCTACCATCAGCAGAATTCTCCCAGTGACCACCAAATAGACCATTATATAAGTATACTGCAGCCACTGTATATGTACTAAGGGAATGCATTTAGGAGAAGACGTTATAGTCACAAATTCCCAACAAATATTTGTATAAATCTATTGTGCCGTACCTATGAATCTGTACACACACAAACTATGGGTAGGGCCGGTCTAACAATATGTCCTGGCGATCTACGGTTCTAATTAATCCAAAGCAAACCAGAGAATTACAGTATATAAACCATTCCATATGTGTTGGAGATGTACCCGCAAGTGAATAGGGCCTAATTTAGATGCGATCGCAAGGCGATTATCAATAGACTGCATTTGTGGGTGGTAACCGGCCATTATCTGGGTGTGTCAGGGAAAATACAGGCGTGCCCAGTTATTTTAGGGGAAGGCATGTGATGTGCGCTCTGGCCCCAATCCGACTCCCTATCGCACCGGCAGATCCTGGGCTACGCACAGACTGCGCACACCGGGAAATCATTCCATGGCGAGCGTTTTGCGATGAATTTGCAGCTAATCGCAGGCAGTAATTAGCAGCCTTGCACGTGGTGGGATTTCACTCTGGCAGGGCAACGTATACCTGAACACAGGCACCAATCGGGACTGAATCAGGCCCATGATAGAGACAGACAGGCCGTATTCTTAATCAAAGCTGGGACTGGTTATAGATCACTGGCTGTAAGCGAAGGTTTGGCAAGCTCAGCTCAGACGTTATACTAATTGCGCACATTGTTCCTGCTTCCACCCATCTTCATAAAAAGTTACAACATCTAGAAGGTAGAACGGCCCCTCTGGGACGCTCCGTGTACACAAGGACACTCCGGCTTTATTTGTTAAATAAAAAATACATCAAGTGATGAGTTTTGCTTGCACGGCTGGTTGCTTAGATTGTTCATATGCAGCAGTAAGGAGCTGTTGATGGATACAGCAAAGTGCTTCTTGTTCGGAGGAGGAGGAGGAGGAGGAGGAGGAGGAGGAAAGTGATGCTGGAAGTACTTTTCCCTGTCTCTCACCTGCAGTCTGCCCTGTGTCCCCTCACCCTCCATACATCTTACTGTCAGGCATCTGCTGAAGGACAGATTGTACCAGTTAGTCAGAGGTTGCAGACAGGAGTCAAGCTGGAAATGCAATAATACTGATTAGCACGGTGGAAAAATTGCTGCTTTAACGCGTTTTAACATTTTTAATAATTAGTAGAATAAATAGGATGATCAGCGGGATGTAGAGAGGTGGGACGGTGGTCATTGGATATAACACAGAGGCAGAACTCTGGGAGACAATGGAGTCATCTGCTACTGGGATCCTGCTCCCAAGGGGGCACCTCTCCTCCCCTGCCAGTTTGAATCAGTTAATTGAAAGCCGTTGATATCGCTTCTGTGGCTGACTCCGCCTCCTAGCAGGACCATAGACATCACAGTCTCTTTGTTTAAACATAATATACATAACATACATACAGTACATACACACATGCATACATACTGTATAGAAGGTGGTGTGTGTGTGTGATACATAGTTCTCTTTATATACAGTATAATTATTATATTCAGTGTAGGAATACAATGCAGTATATAATAAGTGGTTTTGTTTGGAGAAAGTGGAGTATGCTACTGTAAAGACTCCATATTTTCACGCCTCCAGTGAGGCTTCATTCCCTGTACCAAGATGGCCACCAAGGCTACTACTGGGCATGTGCAATGCCACCTTGGGGCTGTGTGAGAGTGTCACGTTGGAAGACATTAGTTGTCCATTTACTTCTAGCTCAATACCTGTGATTTAATGGTTGTTCCATCAGTCGGGGCCACAACCCGGTAACTACTGTACTTAAATTCAAAAGGAGAATGCATAATAGGGTTTATTAAGCTAAAAGAGGCAGTAAGTATATCATCTATACAAGTTTGCTATGAAAATGCAATTACAGCATTAGAGATTGCGGAAAGTTACATTAGATCCGGGTAACAGTCCAAATCCAGATGGCATAGAGAGAGCCATGGGCAACGTTGGCTTAAGTGTAGAGCAATATGTGTACTCTATAATATAGTATATAGGAAGATGTAAAGACACGAGGACAGCACTGCAGACAGCATACCAGGAGGGAGCTCTCAGCACCTTCTAGAAGATAATATCATCAAATTGGTTGCCCACAGCAACATCCCATCTGAAGGCCAGATGCAATAAGCTTTAAAGTGATAAAATGGAGAGTGATAAACAGCCAGCCAATCAGCTCCTAACTGCCATGTCACAGACTGTGGTTGAAATATGTCAGGCAGGAGCTGATTGCTTGTTTATCACTCTCCATTTTATCACTTTTGGAGCTTAGTGCATCTGGCCATGTAAGAGAATTCTGGTCTTAGTAAATTTCCCCCTGTCTGTCTTCAGTCCTAGCTATAAAAGATATGTTCTGTTATGTATTGGGACACCTTAAAAAAAAAAAAAAAAAACTTGGTAAAACATCAAAGGTCAGAACATCACAACATTGGACTTGATTTTAGGTAGCCTGCTCCACTCTGTTGCCTTCGGGGGTCAAAAGAGAATTTTAGCATTCCCCAGCTGCTAATGCCTGCAGCTACAAGATGGGGGTGCTGTTGCCCCACCAGCAGTGCTTGGAGGTACGGCAGACACAGGGGGGAGGTACCCAGGGACTGTGTGGTCCCTTTGGAGCACATCAGCTGCAGGTACGAGGCCAAATGTATCAAGATTTTAAAAAAAGTGATAAAATAGAGAGTGATAATCAATCGGCCAGTCAGATCCTACCTTTCATTTTTCAAACCCAGCCTGTGACTTGGCAGTTAGGAGCTGATTTGCTGGCTGTTTATCTCTCTCCATTTTATCACTTTTCGAAGCTCGATACATCCGGCCCAGGTTCTTTTCCTGCAGCCGCACAGTGGGCATTCTGACTGGTCATATCAGATACTACCACGTCACAGAAAGCCCAGCCTGGTGTGGTCACAACTGATGGAACCATACCAAGCAAGTGGGTACAATAGACAACCTTATTGGTCCATTACAAGGCCAAATTGGTCAGGAAAAGGTTAATCATCCCATAATAAATATACATATCATAGTACAGTATAACCAGTAGGACACAGAACTGAGCACACATTCTCACATCTCATGGCTAGACACCCGTCTCTTCTTGCTGGCAGCTGCTCTCTGTTCTCTCTGGTAGAAGAAGCTTCATTCTGTTCCCTCTATTGCATGTTCTGGTTGCAGCTCTAGTAAACTTGTGTTTGACTTTGAATAAAATAGCTACAATCCATGCTGAATGCAGCGGCTACGCTGATCTTCCCCTCTAGAACTTCATTGTCTGCGGATCCGCTCTGTCAGTCCCTCCATTGGTTACCTTCTACCATATTCAATATAAGATACTTCTACTCACACACAAGGCCATAAAGCTGACTACACCAATGAACATCTCCTCTCTTATCTTCATTATATTTCCCAATCCATCCTCTTCGCTCCTCACAAGATCTACGTCTCTCACCCACATGCATCACTCGCTCCCATTCCTGACTGCAGGACTTTCTTCGGGCTGCACCCACTCTGTGGAATGCCCTCCCACACACAATAAGACTCTCCTCCAGTCTCCAGTCCTTTAAGCGTATCACATATCCTCACATTCACTTTCCCATTCTCCTGACCTCAGTAATATACCTTTATATTATTTCTCTGCAGGGTAAATACTGGCTGCTTTTGCGTGTAGAACACAGATGTTGCAGTTCATACCATTTTCACACCACACAAATAACCTGGGATGATCCCAGGTTATTGCCAGTTCGACCCGGGTCGGTGTGCGGTGTAAAATGGCCATTTTGAATATCCCAGGTTCAGCAACCCGGCAATCTGACTTGGGAAAAAAGCAGTGTTTTTCCTAGGTCAGACCCGGGTTGCTGGGCATTGCGAATGGGTAAACCGGGTCAAGCGACTTGGGTCCCGTTCACTTCTATGGAGAAAGCAGCAGCAACACCTCAGTGCTGCTTCCTCCCCTGCCCTCCCTTGACGTCAGCGCCCCGGCAATTGTTATGTGAATGGGGGTTTAATATTAAACTGCAACTTAGATTTCAGTTTGAACACATACCACCCAAATCGAACTCTCGGCACATGTTACATCTTCCCCACCTGAAGTGCAGCATGGTTTCCCACATTTGTGTGCTTTTAATAGGAATCAGGCCATGAATAAAAATAAAAAATATAGTTAAAGATAATTCTAGGTATCATTGTTTCTATGTCGATTTCAAACGTTAGTACATAATACTTTGTAACGCTAACATTTCTTTAATAAAAATATTCAGTAAAAAAAATAAGGTAATTCTAGGATTCAGGGACAGTGAGACCTCTCTCCGAGCTTCGGCAACAGAATAATTATGTGCTCAATATAAGACTAGAAACATCCCTCCAGATTGAATGGAATAGATTTATATGAATCTAAACTCTGATCTCCTACGCACAATAGATAACTTTGTACGATACTTTCTTCGCTTTATTGGCAAGGGTCAGAATGGCGGATAATTAACTTGTTTAATTGCCAATCAGCAGAAAACCGTCGCTCCACAAATACAGGTTTCTGCAACAATAAAAGCTCCTCTCAGTAAATATTATTGTTTGGTAAATGTAAGCAGACGCGTTTCTTCCCACGCAGCGCAGGTCGGGTTACTGCGAAATCTCTTTATGTCTGTGAATATAATATATTTCTTTGTATGTGGGAGCTAAAGCAATTTCATATTATTGTTTTTTAATGAGACTATTGGATCCAGTTTATAAAATGCAATGCAAATAAACATTCTAATTTGCAATACTGCCTTTACCTTCCTGCGATTGATATATTTATATGGCCGTTTGCTAATAAATGTCTTCTACGGCCAAACACAACCTCTGTTTTTTTATAAGGGTTTTGTTCTCTTAAAACGTATGGATATAGAGGGGGAAATTTACTAAGATGTGTATTCTACTTCACATGTGATGATGCTTTGGGCAACCAATCAGATCCTGTCTACTATCTTAGAGGGTGTTAAATAAATAAGAAGTAGATTCTGATTGGTTGCCCTTAGCAACATCACATGTGAAGTAGAATACACATCTTAGTAAATCCCCCCCCCCCCCCCCCCCCGAAAGTGTCCCCAGGAATATCTAAACATGTACAATAAGCCACTGTCATATGATAGCAAAATCCACTTAGTACATAAACTGTTTTAACTTTGTTTAATATTATTTTAATATTTGTACTGTTACAATGTAATGTTTTAATTGTTTATTGTGTCATTACAAGCGGGATAATTAATATTGTCCTAAAAGTTACAATTATGTAATAATATTGTGGATTTTAATCAAAACCGGTGAAGTACTGTACATTATAGCAAATAATCAGACACCTGATAACTGCATAAGAAAAATGATAGGTAGGACCTGATTGGTCAGTTTGGATGATTGCGTTCCCATGGGCGGGGACTGGTGTCACTGTATAAAGATCTAAATCTAAATAAAGACAAGTTAGAACAATGTATCTCTCTCCACTGCTGAATGTTACATAAGGAGTCTTTCACATGAGACAAAATGAATAGGGACAGTATTTGGCCAACCGGACCCCCACCTTCTGTTTCTCAGGGGAAGGGGTGCAGGAGGAAGCACAAGGTGTCACCAATCACTTGCACCTCCTCCTAGAGTCACTGTATTAGCTACTTAGTAGTTGGAATTGTGACATAAAGATCCAGGGTGAAGATGCTTCATCTCCTTCTATAGCAGTGGTTCCCAACCTGGGGTACTCGTACCACTGGGGTAGTCTGTAGACCGGTCCGGGAAGATAATATTGTAATGGCGGAAGAAGTTTCCCAATGGCGGAAGAAATCTCCCATTGCCATGGAGACAAACCATGTCACATCACTTCCGGTTCAGTTTGCAACGTCGTCAGCATCTCCTCGTGCTTTTGCCTGACCAACAATACAATGGGAGCTACCCGCGCTGCCCTCCGACATCAGCGATCGTCTGCCCTGCAATGACGTGAGTGGAGGAAGCAGCGGTATTTCACCTACAGGCGTTAGCAGGGAACCCCTGAGACAGTACACAACGATTTCACAGTGATTTCTCCTGCAATAGCACCAATGGAGAACTCCGGAGAGTTCAGGGATTAAACATGGGGGCGTGGTGTCCATGTGCACTGCGCACATTATACAAACTGGACTGGTTTATTCACAATGCAATGAGTTCCTGGTGGATGAGTCCATGAAGAATGTGCCCCTGAAGGTGGTATACCTTCCCACATGCCCCTTGTAAGAGAGGCTAGAGACACATGGATTTTTGTTCTATTGATTTATTCCAGCTGCAACTGTTATTAGACCGGACCATAGTTGCCCTTCCCTCCCACATCCTGCAGGAGGCTCCCATTTCAGATATAAATCTCCTGCTGCCCTGCATTGCACTCCTAATCATGATTTCTCAGATTCTGCCAGGAGCGCCACTAAGGAGTTTCTTTGCAAGGACAGGGATTTTCTGTACTCACCAGGATTTGCTGTAGCTGCTCAGGAGTCTCTGCTGACAACTCTCATTATCCCGCTTTGTGGGAACAGGAGAGAGAGACAGAAGCACATGATCACAGATGTGCTGGTGTGCACTCAACCATAGCATGCTGCTGCTGCTAGTGAGCTGTGACTTAGGGTAAGAATTTTAGTTGGTAATCTTTATTTAGTTAAACTCATTTGTTTGTTATTTGGCTAATGCTATAATGGTATGAAAAAATGAACATCCAATAATATAGGTTGTGCCTACGAGACAGTCCAGTGTTCACAATAAAATTGTATTTATTACAATGAAATAGTTATATGCTTAGGGATGAATTCCCACAAGGTTAAATGCATTTGGAATTTATTGCATAAACATCACATTAATAATACCATGCAGACAGGAATGTTAGTATATTAATACTTGCAAAACTTCCCAAAATATAGTGTTACTAATGTTATGTAGAAGTATCTCGTAACAAGAATCATTTAAGCATAGACACGCCCATTTGTGGCGCTAGACCCGCCCTTTAGTCAGTACGACACACCCCACTTCAATGGTGCATCCTACTGTCATCTCCTTGATTCTAGTTTTCAAAAGTAGGCAAATATCGGGTGGATGGAGACCCCTACTTTCCAGCACATCTGCACAGAAAATCCAGTCAATGGGGTGATTCAGGTTGGTTTGCAAAGCACAATAGTCCCGATTGGAAATTTAAGGGCAAATACGTGTTGGGCACATAGGTGCCAATTCAGTGGGTGCTCAAAGGCCCGAGCACCCACGGAAATTGATGAGCACCCACGGACCCATGTCCCGCTGCTGGGCCGCTGTAATAACTTGCTAATTTGCTGCTGCAGCACCCACATCGCTGGACCCGCCGCCTGGGAAACAGTATGCCAGGATGGTGGGAAGAATGTATTCCATCCACAGAGTAATAGGTGGATGTGATGCAGGCCAGCCTGTGCGTGCAGTGCACATAGCGCACACTGACTGAGTAGCTCAGCAGTGGCCCTTCCGCCCATGTCCCACCGCACTCCCCCTCCCTCATTGCCGGCACAGGTACTGTGGGGGCATTTATGTATTTGGCACTGTGGGGGCATATATGTATTTGGCACTGTGGGGGCATTTATGTATTTGGCACTGTGGGGGCATTTATGTATTTGGCACTGTGGGGGCATTTATGTATTTGGCACTGTGGGGGCATTTATATATTTGGCACTGTGGGGGCATTTATGTATTTGGCACTGCTACCATAATTTGAATATTGGAGACAACTGTACTACGTAATATAAATTGGTATAATTTTGTGGCCATGCCCCTTCCCCCATGAAGCCACTCTCCTATATTTTTGGCTTGAGCACCCACCAGCAAAATCATAAATCGGCACCTATGGTTGGGCATGCATTGGAACAGGGCCGAATTCGTTCCGAGTGATCCTAAATGAGGACCCAAATGTGCTTTGCAAACCAACCTGAATCACCCCAATATGCAAAGTAAAGGCAGAGAATATCCAGTAACACAAAGTGTTGTTTTTATTCCTGGCCATTGAACGTATTTATTCCTCAGCAGCGCTTCCCTTCCGAGTGTAAATAAATACAGTCGCGTTATCGCCTCATTACCAGCGATGAGAGCTTCTGTCTGCTCTGTAGGCAAGGACAATCCGAGATCGGGCTATTTGCTTCTCTGTACCACAGCCAATGTTTACATGAAGAGGGGCCTCTGTGTTTCTCTTTCGCAGGCGAAATACATGGAATCACTTTCAGAGGGTCCTAAACTGTTATTCTTGTGACTTAATTAAGTGTAAAATGTTGCTTTGCTTCATAAGAGATTAGAAAAGAGCGCTCGCTCAATGGGTGCGCAGACATCCTCACCAGCTGTTCAGCATTTTCTGCAATTGAACTTGTTCCTTTATGAAAATAATTACAGAACATTAACACATGGCGCACAGACATATAAAAATTATAACGGAAACAAACACACAAGGCATCTTGTTAAGTGCCAGAGTAACCTGTGCACAGGAAATGTGCGGATGCAGCGTCGGATTAATGACGGTTTAAGAGACACATTTTACGTGTAACCAGACATAACCAAAGACGCAGTAAAATATTAATAAGATTAGTTATTTTGTGTCTCGCTGGGAGAGCGGCTGTAGTTTCTGTGTTTCATATGTGGATTTCATGTAAGCAGCCACTTTTAATCGGTCATTTAATGTTTCATTACATTTATTGCAAGTTATTAAAAGTGTAACGCGGAAGCGGCAGAAGGCGTTGCGTGTGATTTCTGCTCCTGTGTATGAAGGAGTTAACGTCATTGCACCAGGGTCCATGCACTCACGTGAAATCTGGAGTGGATCCTGATTATAGTACATACTGTAGGTGCTGCTCTTCTTTCTCCTCTACAAGTGATGAGCGATTGTTGGCCACCAGCTACTTTTTGCATCTTGATTGTATACTTCTGTTCTGGTATAAGCCAGGTACACACTGGAGCGACCGGAAATCGGGAAGATTTAAAGGACAATTCCTCTTGAGTCTGATTGCCGTTCCACCAAGGTTCCTGATGATAGATCTACAGTGTCTAGATCAGGCTTAGCCAAACTATGGCCCTCCAGCTGTTGTGAAACTACAAGTCCCATCATGCCTTGCCAAAATTTTGCAATTAGGGATTGCTTAAACTATGGCAAGGCATGCTGGGATGTGCAGCTGGAGGCCAAAGCCTGGTCTAGATAGACAATTAATAGGTCTACCCCAAAAGGACAACATGCCATAGGTCAACAGGATTAAAAGGTTGACCTTTTGAGCCTATTGACCTATAGCATGTCAAACCTTTGAGGTAGACCTTTTGATTGTCCATCTAGACACTGTAGATCTATCAAACTGAACAAGCGTGGAACGGCAGTCAGGCTCAGGAGAAATTTGAACCTGTCAATGTTTTGACCCGATTGACATTTACCATGTTGACCTTTTGACCTTATTGGTATAGACCTATTGACGGTATACCTAGACACTGTCTATCTAATAATCCTCACCCCGTTCCACCCTACATTCCAAATCCAGCAGCCATGGTACCACCTCCTCGGGACCTGCCTTGGGTGGTGGTACCGATTGTATACCGCTAGTTTTGGATGTGTTTGAGTGCCCCAGAATGCCCTAACCCAGTTTTTTTTTTTTCATTTGTTGAAGGTCCCGAGGAGGTGGTACCATGGTACCTTGGAGCCGGGGTTCTCTCGGTTCCACTCTTTGCTAATGGGAGTGGTTGCATCCTTAGATGTTTCCTAACCTGAGTTGCTCGCAGCTGAAGCAGATGATACCAGTACAGTATGTAGCATCCAAACTACCATAGATGAGAAGCATTTGGGTCTGTTGGCCTTGATGACTGTCCGAAGAGGTGGAGTATTATCTACAGCCTTGCCACCGACTTCTGATCTTTATTCTGGGACTGAGGCTACATATACCCGCTAAAAGTTATCCCACATCAGGCAACCTGTTTATACTAATGAAGAACAACACAAAGTTTTCATGACTGGGTTCAGCTTTGGAACCAGACAAGTGGCTTTTGCTGGAACAGATTCTGAGGTCGCTGGACCAGAGCTGGAAGGCTGGATATAATTCCTGCTCATGTGCTGGGGTTGAATTGCAGGATGAGATGGTATCTCACAGAGGTGGGACAGTCAGGAGTCAAAGGATCTAGCACCAGTTTGGATATGACAGATTGGTGTCACCGAAATTGAGCTGGAGTTCTAAAGTCACCGGGTTTAAACCAGAATACTCCAGTCACCATGATTAAATCAAAAAAATAGAGACACCAAGATTAAACTAGAATAATGGAGTTGCAGAGATTGAACCATAAGACTGGAGATGTTGGGATAGCACCAGAATACTGGGCAAAGGGATTGAACCGGAGGTCTGGAGTCATTGGAAATACACTGGAATAGTGTAGACACGGATTGAACCAGAATATGTTATTGAATTGGAATACTGGAGGCATTGGAGGCATTGGGATTGAACCGCAATACTGTAAACCCTAGGAAAGGACCAGGATAATGGACACCGGGATTGAACCAGAATACCAGAGGGATTGAACCAAACTGGAATACTGAGTGTTGGAATTTGCACTGGTTCTGCAGGAGCTCAAGGGTCTAACATACATCTAGGCTGAGAACAACATTGCACTGGCAAACGCTGCATGCCGGAAGAGTGCTTATACACCCTTAGCCAGAAGACGATTGGAAGTGGATGTCATGTGACTAAACACCAGACTCCCATTGCGGCTTGGATAGTCCCCTGATATGACCAACATGCCGGTGGTAATACCTTGAGTGGAAGCCAACAGGGATGTTGGGAGTCGCCGGGGTAGAGAGCCACCACCGTGGTTTGAAAGCCACGCTGAGACACAGGAGTTCCACCATAAAACAATCCACACCTATCGGGCAATTCTGAAAATATTCATGGCATATACAATTTATTGTTGCCACATATGAGAGTTAATGTGGAACATGTTGTGTTAACACCGCCTTTGTCAGTCTGAGCACATATTAAACACACAAGGCAGCCCGGCACAGAATACAGCGAGCACGTCTTCTGTATCTCCACAGGACGCCGAAGGTAATTAAGCAACCATTAAAATGATGTATTAAAATGCAACTGTTCATATTGAAAGTATTTGATGGACGCTTTAGAATTTCCAATTATTCTTCTTATTAATGAATTCAACTTCTTCCTTTTTTTTTTATTGTTTTCTAATCTGCCTGGAAAAGGTTTTCAGGAGCTGAGTTGGCCTACTTTATGTTTCAGTAATTAAGGAACTGCACATCAAATAGTCATTTAAACTGATTGCAATTAATTATTAGCAACCATTTTTCTTCCTTACGGAACAGGAGCGTGTCTTGTTGTGCTTTGGAGTCCACTCTTTTATGTCACGCTGTTTTCTTTACAAATCCGTCTTCTTTAGTTCCGACACTTTTGTTTGTTTTATGTCCTTTCTCTTCCTATTCTGTCCTTATACAGCAGAGTACAGTGTTGCACTGTTATCGCACTGAAACGACTGATGTGAACGTATATCGCAGATAACCAAACACCTCAATCATTGTGTTCATAGGAACGTTATTATTTGTACTGCCGGAGTGAGAATTCTGAGTGCAACATCTTTAAAAACAAAACTAGCCGATTACTTACCTAGGATAACGTTTTGTAGGATTTACCTGGCACAGGTGGCACCCCGGTGCTGTGGGTACTGGAGGCTGCCTCATTGTCTCCTGCTAGCTCAGGATTTAGTGATGGTGGGCACAGGGCATGGGGCAAGAATTCTGGGCACTAAGATGTGCGCAGGCAGATCTGTCTGGTTAGGGCTGGTGCAATAATGAAGATATAGGGGCCAGCACTCCAACAAAATGGAAGCGACATTCCTGCATTTTTAAGGAAAGGACCTGGTTACGGCCACTCCCCCCCCCCCCCCCTCCCAAATGCCCTCAGCTTGTCAATAAACTATAATGTAGCCAACTGTGCAGTTATTTTATTACCATGCCAACACTGAATGACATCTCCTACATTGAAATCCGATTTCTCAACTCTGTCTGATATCTGTCAACACTTTACATAGTTACATAGTTACATAGTAGGTGAGGCTGAATAAAGACTTGTGTCCATCTAGTTCAACCTATGTTTATAATAGCTAATCCCTTGTTGTATAGTATGTTTTGATATTTTAAAGACAGATTATGTTAATTATTCATACCAGTGGATGTTTTTAACCAATAAATGTTTATCCAACCTTATTTTAAATGTCTTTATAGTGTCTGCTGACACCACTTCTCCAGGAAGAGAGTTCCAAAGTTTGACTGTTCTGACTGTAAAGACATTTTTTCTTCTAGATGAACAAAATCTTTTTTCTTCTAATCTAAACTCGTGCCCTTGTGTCCTAGATTCCTTTCTAGTAGAAAAAAGGGTGTTTGACCGTTCCTTCTCTTGGCCCCTAATATATTTATACATGTTGAGCACGTCCCTTCTTAAATGTCTCTTCTCTAGTGTAAATAGTCCCAAATTGTTTAATCTGTCCTCGTAGCTTAAATTCTCCATTCCCCTAATAAGCTTTGTTGCTCTTCTTTGGATTTTTTCTAATTCTATGATGTCCTTTTTATAGTGCGGAGCCCAGAACTGCACTGCGCAACACTGACTCACTTCTCCCAACACTGACTCACATCTCCCAACACTGACTCACATCTCCCAACACTGACTCACATCTCCCAACACTGAATCACATCTCTCAACATTGATTGATATTTGTCACATTTCCCAACTCTGACTGATACTGTATATGCCGACATTGAATCACATCTTCCAACTTCGAATCACATCTCCCAGCACTGAATCACATGTCCCAGCACTGAATCACATCTCCCAACACTGAATCACATCTCTCAACTCTGACTGACAACACCAAACTCTGGGCTTGATTCAGTATGGATCACTAATTACAGAAAACACAAATCGAGCGATTATCAGAGTGCGTATGTGCACCACTCGCAATGGCTATGTGCGGACAAAGGACCTTATTCTGGTTGACATGCAAAGCTGCGAAGTTCACAGCTTTGCGCGTCCTTTAAACGCCATCGGCACGAATGCCCAAACCCCCTCGCACTCCTGACCATCAAATGATTTCTACAGCGCTCGCATATCTAAGACGCCTCTTTGTCACACCAAGCGGCTGCACGTGTGCATGCATGTGTATGTGCATGCGCAGTCGCAGTCACTACCCAAACAGGGAAGAGAAAGGACCAGAATAAGGTCCAAAATCTGCAACTGAAAATTCAATTGCAAATAACCGTTTGATTGACAGGAAGCCGATATTTACTGGCAGAAACATGGTGTCTTCTGGTTGTCTTTGTATTGGTCGGTCCCCAACCTGTCACAGATTAGTGGAAGCGTCAGACTTAATCAGACTCTCTCAGATGGTAAGAATTATTCGATGTTCCGGGATCTGTGTATGCACTACGATTTGCGCTGCATTCGCATTTGTGCAATGGGCGTTTTTTCTCTAATTAGGGATCCATGCTGAATCAGCCCCTCTGACTGACATCTCCAAGCACTGACTGACATCTCCAAGCACCGACAGACATCTCCAAGCACTGACTGACATCTCCAAGCCCTGACTGACATCTCCAAGCACTGACTGACATCTCCAAGCTCTGACTGACATCTCCAAGCACTGACTGACATCTCCAAGCACTGACTGACATCTCCAAGCACCGACTGACATCTCCAAGCCCTGACTGACATCTCCAAGCACTGACTGACATCTCCAAGCACTGACTGACATCTCCAAGCACTGACTGACATCTCCAAGCACCGACTGACATCTCCAAGCACTGACTGACATCTCCAAGCACCGACTGACATCTCCAAGCCCTGACTGACATCTCCAAGCACTGACTGACATCTCCAAGCACTGACCGACATCTCCAAGCACTGACCGACATCTCCAAGCACTGACCGACATCTCCAAGCACTGACCGACATCTCCAAGCACCGACCGACATCTCCAAGCACCGACTGACATCTCCAAGCACCGACTGACATCTCCAAGCACCGACTGACATCTCCAAGCACCGACTGACATCTCCAAGCCCTGACTGACATCTCCAAGCCCCGACTGACATCTCCAAGCCCTGACTGACATCTCCAAGCCCTGACTGACATCTCCAAGCCCTGACTGACATCTCCAAGCCCTGACTGACATCTCCAAGCCCCGACTGACATCTCCAAGCACTGACTGACATCTCCAAGCCCTGACTGACATCTCCAAGCCCTGACTGACATCTCCAAGCACTGACTGACATCTCCAAGCCCTGACTGACATCTCCAAGCCCTGACTGACATCTCCAAGCCCCGACTGACATCTCCAAGCACTGAGTGACATCTCCAAGCCCTGACTGACATCTCCAAGCACCGACTGACATCTCAAAGCACTGACTGACATCTCCATGCACTGACTGACATCTCCAAGCACTGACCGACATCTCCAAGCACTGACCGACATCTCCAAGCACTGACCGACATCTCCAAGCACTGACCGACATCTCCAAGCACCGACCGACATCTCCAAGCACCGACTGACATCTCCAAGCACCGACTGACATCTCCAAGCACCGACTGACATCTCCAAGCACCGACCGACATCTCCAAGCCCTGACTGACATCTCCAAGCACTGACTGACATCTCCAAGCCCTGACTGACATCTCCAAGCCCTGACTGACATCTCCAAGCCCTGACTGACATCTCCAAGCACTGACCGACATCTCCAAGCACTGACCGACATCTCCAAGCACTGACTGACATCTCCAAGCACCGACTGACATCTCCAAGCACTGACTGACATCTCCAAGCACCGACTGACATCTCCAAGCACCGACTGACATCTCCAAGCACCGACTGACATCTCCAAGCACCGACTGACATCTCCAAGCACTGACTGACATCTCCAGTCCATGAACTGCAGGGGGAGACCTCTTAGCACATATAAAGATGTTATCATATATGTAATATATGTGTTAGGGAGCTCCCCCAGGGATAAAGTGATAATGAACAGACCCAGGTGTGTTGATTAAAATGTCATATTGCATTTATCTAATATACACTGACGGATTTACTGACAGCCAATGATTTAAAAAAATCAATCATACACATTCTATGGTTAAAAAACAATATCGCTAACGATGGCGGGACACCCCTGGCAAACGCTATAGCGCAGGCACGCTGACATTACCCAGCCCCCGCTTAACATGCTGGCTTCCACAATAAAGTCTAGATTTGACTACATGTCTAGATGACGGGCAACATTGTTAAAAATATAGGGCCCGATTCAGATTTTTGGACATCTGCGCATGCACCAGTGTGTGCGTGTGTGCGAACACTTAACCTGCGATCGCCTTGGAAAAGGGATGCAGCTTTGCGGGGTGGGACGAGGCATTTTCTGGGAGTGGCCTGGGAAATGCGGGCGTGTCTGGCCCACTCTGTGGGACGACCGCAGCTACTGTGTGACATCACATGCAGCTGCTGCGACCGGAAATGTGGCATCACAGCTAGGCTGCAACAAGCTCTCAATCAAACCCATAGTGCATACAGAATAGACGATGTGCAATATATATTATTAATAATGTTGTCATTGTGCATATCACTAACATTATATCGTATAGGGTGTTCGCATCTCATCATTTTGGAACACCCTTTTGCCACAATGGTACGCCCATGTGTGACGGGAGTAATGTCTTCATTCCGCTTATTGTCATACCGTGCAATCTTTCCCCAAAATCTCCCGCTTTCTGGTTGCAAAACTGTTTCATTCTAAGGGCCAAGCGTCAAAAGTGATAAAATGGAGAGTGATAAACAGCCAGCCAATCAGCTCCTACCTGCCATGTCACAGACAGGAGCTGATTGGTTGGTTGTTTATCACTCTCCATGTTATCACTTTTAAAGCTTAGTGCATCCGGCCCTAAACCACACATATGACATCACAATAACTCATGGCAGCCATAGAACCCACAGAAGTTATATGACTACGTAACCGCAGGACTGGGGATTGGGAATCCAACTGATTATACTGATAATTCAGCATAGGCGTGCGCAGCCCATTTTTTTAGGGGGTGCACCATTGGAGGGGTGTGTCCATCACAGTCTACTGGGCGTGTCCATCGCCACCTACTGGGCATCAATGCAAACTAAATAGAAGGTGACTTATTTATGTATATGCACTTGAGAGTGAATCATTCTCCCACACATATACTAGACACAGGGACATTGCATGCCAAAGACGCGCTGCAAAAATCTACACTGTAATGTCCATTACACATAATGGCACACATTGTAATGCCACGCACTGTAATGCCCATTCCACATAAAGCCACACACCATAATAACCATCACACATAATGCCACACACATTAATGCCCATTACACATAATGGCACACACAGTAATGCCCATTACACATAATGGTACACACAGTAATGCCCATTACACACAATGGCACACACAGTAATGCCCATCACGCATTATGCCATTCAACATAATGCCCATTACACTTAATGCCACACACCATAATGCCCATCACTCATGCCACACACAGTAATGCTCATTTCACATAATGCCACACACCGTATGGCATTACAGACATTACTCATTATGCCAGGGCTTGCCAATTTTTGGTAAAATAGGGACAGTGCACGCCAAAAATTTACACCGTTATGCCTATTACACATCACACACCCATTACACAGAATACCACATGCCATAATGCCCATTACTCATCACACTGTAATGCCCATTACACATTATGCCACACACCATAATGTCCATTACACATTACGCCACACACCGTAATGCTGAATACATGTTGCGCCTCATACTGTGATGTCCATTACACGTTGCGCCTCACACTGTGATGCCCGTTACCCCTCACACCATGATGCCCCTTACACGTTACGCCTCAGACCGTGATGCCCTTTACACATTACACCTCACACCATGATGCCCATTACACCTCACACCATGATGCCCATTATACCACACACCGTAATGCCCATTACATCACACACCATAATGCCCATTATATGTTGCGCCTCACATTGTGATGCTCATTACACGTTGCACTTCACACTGATGCCCATTACATGTTGCGCCTCACACTGTAATGCCCATTACGCCTCAGACCATGATGCCCCTTGCATGTTACACCACAGACTATGATGCCCATTACACATTATTTGACATACATGATGCCCATTACACATTATGCCACATGCCTTAATGCCCATTACATATTATACTACACACCATAAGGGCTATTAAATATGATGCCTCATAAGTATTGCTTACCTACATGTTAATTGCTAGAGGTTTCATGCTTGATGCCAGGGCTTTCATGCTCAATGCCATGGGGATAACATGCTCGGAGGGCTCAGGAGGTCTCTGGAACAGCACCCGCAGGGCTGGAGCACAGTAGCACAGCACTTGGCATTAACTTACTGGGGCAGTGGACTGGGCATACTGGGACTGGCTGGACATGGACAGGCAGCAGTCAGTGCAGCAAGATGTTGGCCAGCCGTGTAAATTTAAATGTTGCCGGTTGCTTCTACAGTGTCCTTCTTTAGCTTCTGCGCATGTGCCGGACACACAGTGGATGGAGACAGAGTGCCATGGAGAGGGGGACAGAGTGCTATGGAGAGGCAGTGTCAGAGAGAGAGGGCAGAGTGCCATTGAGAGGCAGTGTCAGAGAGAGAGGGCAGAGTGCCATGGAGAGGGGGGGGAAGTGTAAAAGAGAGAGAGAGAGAAGAGAGTGCCATGGAGGGGGGGGGGGAGCAGAGTGTCATGGAGAGGGGGTGACAGAATGCCATGGAGAGGGGACACAGAGAGAGAGAGTGGGTGCAGTGTCAGGGAGAGTGGGGGCAGAGTGCCATGGAGAGGGGGAGCAGAGTGCCATGGAGAGGGGGGGGGGGCAGAGTGCCATGGAAAAGGGGGGCAGAGTCAAAGAGAGAGAGGAAGCAGTGTCAGGGAGATAGGGGGGGAAAGTGCCATGGAGAGGGGGGGGGGGCAGAATGCCATGGAGAAGGAGGGGGCAGAGTGCAATGGAGAAGGGGGGGGCAGAGTACCATGTAGATGGGGGTCAGAGAGCCATGCATATGGGGAGGGGGCAGTGTCAGAGAGTGAGCAGTGTCAGGGAGAGGAGGGGCAGTTTCAGAGAGTGAGAGGAAGCAGTGTCAGGGAGAGAGGGGGCAGAGTGCCATGGCAGGGGGGGGGGGGCAGACTGCATGGAGAGGGGTATCAGTGTCAGGGAGAGCAGAGTGTTATAGAGAGGGGGGGTGGCAGAGTGTGTGAGTGAGAGGGAGAGTTTTTTTGAGGGGGGCAGGAGGGAGAGCACACTACCTGTCCTGAATTGAGCTGAGTGAGGTGTCTGATGGGGGCGGGCATTTCGCTGCATTAAGCCCCGCCCCCTTTCTACCCGCGAATCGCGGAACTCTCCTCCTCTGAGCGGCTGCAGCCTTGTGATGACTGGGGACTTCCTCCCAGACCAGCGGCCACTAGGAGGTGCAGCAATCGTGCGGGGGTGCCAGTCATTAGGAGGTGCCTGTGCACCCCTGGCACCCCCTGTGTGCACGCCTATGTAATTCAGTGTATCTTCCAGCTGTACAACAGAAGTGTCATTTACTCCAAGATTACCTCCAGCTCTCTTACATCGCCCCCTCAGCGACCGTCTGATCCAATTTTATGGATTCGATCGCTAAAAAATGATTTCAGCTTACTCACTTGGAAATGAATTCTTTTGTAGTTCTCCTCCACCTCCAGTCACTAGAGTTCATATAAGAAATTGCCATGACAGAAAGCAGCAAACATTGTATAAAGAACAGTTAAGAGATATCCAGTGAAGCTGGAACACATTTGTATAAAAGCATCACAAACACTACACCCAATGCTACAGATCCCTGAGGAAGTCACCTTTGGTAATGAAACGCGTTGGGTAGATTCATTACTCAGAATGGACTTAAGCAGCTTCTTATTCAGGACATACGAGAAGCAGATCATCTCTGTGATCTTACTTTGAAAATCCTCCACTGTCTGCTCTATTAACTACTGTATCTGATTGGCTGCCAATTGTGTTGCCCCTATTTAAGGCTGGTTGACAGAGGTTTATATCGGCACCTTCTAAGCACTGATTATGAATCACAAAATATTTTGTAAATTCCTGAATTGATAAAATATTACATGGACAGCAGGAGCCGAGAGATAAAGCTTCCAAAATATAATATCTGCTAGAAAACATGGCATGCTCTGTAAGCCAGCCAGCTGTGTATTATTAGGTAAGTCTCTTATTTGAGGTCAATATATAAATAAATTGTGTTGTGTACATAGTGTTGTATTAACTATGGTCATTATGTCAACAGTGAACACGGCAATGGAAATACAGACAGGGGTCCGGTAAGTATACCTACCCTCCCTCTGCCCCTCCCACCCCACAACCTAATCCAACTACCCCCCTCAGCTTGAATCTAACCCTCCCCGCTTATGCCTAATCCCATACCCTCCATCTAAAACTAAGCCCCCACCCTGTATCCTAAACCTAACCCTCCCTCCCTGCATCCTAAGTCCCCCTAGTTCCTACACCTAACCTCACATGTCCTCCCTGGCCTATCCCAAACCTGCCCCAGCATTTTTACATTTGGCATTCCAGCAGTTGGGAATCCAACGTCGGCATCCTTCTTGATGATGATATTCTGGTGCTGGCATCCTCAATGATTCCGGCACTGGTCTCCTGACGTTAGTTATAATGCCTTTGTCATTATAATGAAACACTGGGAAGCTGAACACATCCCTTTACACCACTTTTTGTCATATTAGGAGTAAGAGATTAGATCTCCACTATATGGGAATAATTCTGACCACAAAACACAAATGTAAAAACAAATCACAAACCTAAATCTGTCCACCTGGACACAAACTGTACACAATATTGGCTTTTTATGGACCTACAGTACTATTCAACTCACCGAAACAGGGGTCAACACAGCACTCACTTCAGGTAACAATGGTGTCTCTTTTTCTACTTGCTCAGAGAGGCTCAGGTAACTTGGGGCAACCCTTGACCCCATAGCAGTGCCTGGCATCTGTATGATGTCATTGAACCATACATGATTGTGATGTTATATCTGCATTACTCAGGGCAAACCTTGACCCCATAGCAGTGCCTGGCATCTGTATGGTGTCATTAAACCATACATGATTGGGGTGTGATATCTGCATTACTCAGGGCAAACCTTGATCCCATAGCAGTGCCTGTTGCCATTATAGTGTCATTGAACATAATTGTGGTGTCATAAGAAGACGGTAAGTGATAGAATACAGGCTCAATCGAATGCTCATTCTGTATGAATAAGAATTCATGTTTGTTAAGAACACCAATATAGATATCATGTTTCAGACGTGTATTAAGCTCTTTTTTAAATGCTGCTGTGGGATCTTCTCTGAGAATCCCATATGTCTTGGTGTTCCCAATTATCCTTAGTGATTCTATGCATTTTGTTTTGTCTAAAACAACAATCCCTCCCCATTGTCTGCTGGTTTAATAATGATGTCTTTCTTCTGTTCCAGGCCTCGTATAGTTACTGTCTCTTTGTGACTTTGGGGTTTATTCTAGTTCATTCTTTCTGACAAAATCCTTCTTAGATGGACAAAACCATGTGCACTGCAGGGGGGCAGATGTAACATGTGCAGAGAAAATTAGATTTGGGTGAGTTTTTTTGTTTCTGTGCAGGGAAAATACTGACTGCATGATTTTACACTGCAATATAGATCTCACTTTGAAGAAAAACCCCACCCAAATCTAATTCTCTCTGCACAAGTTACATCTGCCCCACCAGCAGTGCACATGGTTTTGTCCATCTAAGAAGGATTTTGTCTGAAAGAATAAACTAGAATAACCCCCTTTGTTCCTGCGCTTGGTATTGTCACTGAATATTTTTGTTTTGTTGCCAAGAATTTTCTACATCCTACCCAGACTTAGACACAAGATGCAGCTAACGTCATGTAAAAATGAAAACCCCTGGACCCAGCATGGTCCCTGTGAAATTGACCCCGGCATGGGGTTCGATTTGTTATTTAATACAATAACTCAGCCTCTATTCTTAGCTACTGTAATGCAGATTTCAAAGACATTCATTGGGGATATGGTCATTAGGTCTACAACAACTAGGTCGACAAGCATTGTGTCGACACCACTAGGTCGACATGAAGCAACGTCGACATGGGTTAAGGTCGACATGGGTCAATGTCGACATGGATCTAGGTTGTCATGGGTCTAGGTCGACACAATCATTTGGTTGACATGGGCTAGGTCAACAGTCAAAAGGTCGACATGGGGTTTTTCACAGTTTTAGCCGACATGTGCCGACAAGCGGTATTTCATGCCCTACCATCCACTAGGGCGTGGTGGGAGAATAAAATAGTGTGCCGAACATAGCGAGGCACCGTGCACGAAGCATCGAAAGTGAAGCAAGCAATGCAAGGGGATGCAGTGCACTTCAGTGTCCGTGTTGACTGTGTTGACATTCGGGTAAAAAAAACAGTGCCACTGTCTGCCTCTCCTCCGCTGCTCATCAGCATCTGCAGTGATTGTCTGCCAGGCTGCAACTTCTATTGGTTCATATTTGAAATCCGGGGGAGGATTGGAAGAAGTGTGTGCTCCACTCTCCTCCCCTCAGTGATGGCAGTGTTTAGCAGCAGCGTTACTAAATGGGGCAACTGTGGCACTACAGGAGGCATTATGTGAATAAGGGTCACTAAAGGGGGCAATAAATGTGTAAGTGGCACTACAGGGGGCATTATGGGTGTAAGCGGCGCTAGAGGGGGCATTATATGTGTAAGCAGCACTACAGGAGGCATTATATTATTATATGTGTAAGTGGTACCACAGGGGGCATTATGTGTATAAGTGACACTATAGTGTGTGTGTAGGGGCACTACAGAGGGCATTATGTGTATAAGTGACACTATAGGGTGTGTGTAAGTGGCACTACAGAGGGCATTATGTGTAAGTGGCACTACAGAGGGCATTATGTGCATAAGCAGCACTACAAGGGGCATTAGGTGTGTAATCTGCACTACAACAGGCATTATGTGTGTAAATGGCCCTACAGGGGACATTATGTGTGTAAGCAGCACTAGTGGGGGCATTATGTGTGTAAGCGGTACTACAGAGAACATTTTGTGTGTAAGTGGCACTAGAGAGCCAGGGCTTGATTAACAATGGGTCTGATGGAGTTCCAGCTCCAGGCTCACTCTCCAAGTAGGTCCATTTTTTGTAGATGAGGACTAGGGCTTTCCAACGAGCCTAGACCACCGTTGCTAGCCCCCCAGGAACTGGAGATACCGCCAGGCAAATCTGGAACGGTTTCCCCAGGGGCGTAACTATAGCACCGGGGGGGCACCGGGGGCTGCGGTGCTATAGTTACCTCCCCCCAATCCCCCGCAGACTTACGTATCTTACGTATCTTGCTGGTCCCGGCGGCTCCGTTCTTCTGATGAGGACCACCACAAAATGGCCGCCCCCATATAGCAAACAGTTTTCTGAAACTGTCTGCTGTATGGGGGCGGCCATTTTGTGGTGGTCCTCAGCAGAAGAACGGAGCCGCCGGGACCAGCGCGATAGGTAAGACTGCGGGGGAGGGGGTTAGCATAGGCGACGGGGCAACGGGGGGGGTGCTTGACGGGGCGGCGGCGGGGGGTGGCTATGGGCGCCCCCCCCTAACGGCGGGGGGGTGCCCAAAACGTAGCTACGCCACTGGGTTTCCCCATAGGATAACATACTGTAGGACCCACTTATTCCAACCCCTACCCAGTTCCGATGGCTGCCAGTCCCCCCCCTCCCTGGCATCACAGAAGCTCGAGGATGATCGCTGGGCCTTCAATCTGATACCAGGATGGTTTAATTGGTTCCAGAGATATTGCGGGTATACCAATTTTTTTTATTTCTGAAATGTAATTTCTGGCTGTTCATGTTATTTGAGGGCAGATTTCTCTGGAACCAATATCATTCGAAGTCCACTTAAAAGTTCTTCAATATGATACTGGTCTCATGTATATGGTAGGGTTGGTTTAGAAGATACTGTACTGTTTAGCCGGTGAAACGATATACCCGATTAAAGGGGTGGGGATTCTCTCCCCTTCACACCAGAAAATGCAGGGACTAGGCTGTAAACGGTAAAAGGGGCCAACCCGGGAATGTCCCTGCATGATCCTGAGACCATATTCCTGGGTAAGACCCTACATTTTCTGGTGTGAAAAGGGTATTATTTCAAATAGACGGGACCTAATTTTTAATAGGCATTTTGGTGTTTGGCATAATACATAATGGAAATTATGGTGTGCGGCTTAACAACGGCGTACATTTTTAATGTCCCTGTTTGTGAAGCCTATTGTGAATTTTGTCTCAATCTGTTTGGTAAAGTATGTATTTTGGCTCAGTCGGTGTGAATTTTGGCTCATTCCATGTGGCATAATGTTTAAGAGGCAAGAACAGTATAAGGGGGTTACTATTGTGTTGCATGATTTGTATAAGGGGTATATGCTGTGGAAAACTTAGGTGACCACATAAAAGGTGCTGAAAGTCTACCAAGTTTTGGCTTTCAGTATTGGCGATACATGGTCAGCACTGAAGCCCAAAGTCTGCAGCCACTGCTGGAAGGTAAGTATATTCTATTTTCCCTCTTTTCTGTGCCAGACCCTTGCATATGCCAACCTCTTTGGCATTTTCCACCCTATACTAAACCCTTTGCATTTTTCCTATGCCAGCCCCCTGCCTTTTCCAGTACACAAACATATATGTATATAATTATTTGAAAGTATTTACACAGACACACCAATGAGCAGATGAGCAGACCACCCAATCAGAACACTGGTCACGCCCCCCACATTATTAGGTGCTGGCCACAACCCCTATTATTGCACATAATAGGCCCTTGATCATATTCATCTCCAGGCTCATTTAGACCTTAATCTGGCACTGTAGAGGGCATATTATGTGTAAGCGGCAATAGAGGGTATATTATGTGTAAGCGGCACTAGTGGGGGCATTAGGAGTGTAACTACAGGGGGGGACTGTTAAGAGTGTGTACAGAATGGTGCCACTTCCAGTACAGTTCAAGTTAGAGGAATACAGCGTTTGCCCTACATAGTTACTGTAACTCATTACAGCTGATTTTCTTGGATTGACAGTTGCTCATCATCGTACATAATTGCACATAATATAAATCATTAATGACAATAACTAATTTGGGACTGAGAAGCTCCACGTTGGTGCCCAGAGCCATTCCTTGTCTTTTATTTTAGTTTTTAAACAAAAAAATATTGATACAAAGCAGATTTCCTTTTGTTACTGTCAATAAAGTTATTTGCAGTTTAAGATTCTCGGAAAAGGAAACAATTCCGTCTAGTGAGTAAAGTTGAGCATTTCGTTAGTGTTTTCCTCTTTAGTAGGCTACTGAAGTGCACGCAGGAAATGAAGGTAAATACCTGATTTTTGTTTTGTTTTGTCGCCGGAAATACTGTAAAATGCACTTTTTGTTTAATTGAATTTCTGTCCCGGCTGATATTACAATCTTAATTAAACTGCAAATTATAAATGACTCTGAAAAGAATGAAAACTATTGGATAACCCAATAAAACGACATAAAAGTAGCCACTTAATAAACCATCTATCTTCGCGTCTTTCCTAATGAAAAATAAGAAGCACTGCATAAACAGTTGTGTTTTCTATATTATTACCTTTCATCTGCTGGGCGCATTGTGTTTCCTTCTTCTCTCCTGATTATATTCTCTGAAATCCCTGTTTGAAGTAAGATACTTTATTTTAATATGTGCAACAAAGCTTTCAATAGCTGGGTTCAAAAAAACAGTTGTAAATGAAAAAAAGCTGTTGCGAGGCTCGGGGCCGGCTGCCAAATTCTTTTTAAATGGTTTATTGTGCCTAAGCAATTCAGAGATTAAAAACATCTCTTGAATTACAATGACACATCAAAAATAAAATTAATGTGGGGGTTTTCATTACAAGAATTGAGTCTCTGAGTGTTATTCTTTCCATTAGATATGGAAAAAAAAAAAAAAACATTTTCTTGTACATTGTTTCTGCTGTCGGAGCAGGCTTTTATACAAATACACAACATCTCGCCGTGCCCCGCTGTGTCCCGGACAACTTGTTCTAACTACAGAATCGGCTGTTTGGTGTTCGCACCTCGGCGGTAATAGGAAGTGCTATTGGATGGAGGCTGATCAAGTAGCGAGATGTACTAAGATTCGAAGGATGATTCTCTTATTTATTTATTAACATTAAGAGTGATAAACAACCAGCCAATCAGCTCCTACCTGTCCCTTTTCCATACTCAGCCTGTAACATGACAGTTAGGAGCTGAATGGCTGGTTGTTTATCACTCTCCATTTTATCACTTTTTGAAGCTTGATAAATCTGTCCCTAATTGAACTATGCAGTGTAAATAGTGTGACTATGGGTTTGCTCATATATAGAATTATTTTGCTATTACATTGATAAAGCCAGTTGACCTGGTGAAACGCGTCATCTTTCATTCCACTCAGTGCCGATTGGACATCCATTCATCAGACCACCACATTTGCCACTGGGGCCCCTCCTTTGAGATCCATCTCCAGGTGAGCCTCCCCATTTCAGCCACCTGTTGAGATATTCTCCATCAAGGACACCAGCACGGGACCACTGACAGCGATCTCTCCAGGTGGGCTCACGCATTACAGCCACCTGTTCAAGTCAATTCCCCCCCAGTCCACTTTGAGGACCACCGAGTCATCTGTTAAGACACTCTCCATCGAGGTCAACAGTACATGACCACTGACAGAGATCACTCCAGGTAGGCCCATCCACCATAGCCACCTGTTACAGTCAAGTCCCCCCCCCCGGGTAACCTTGAGGACCACCATCACCTTTTGACATCTTCAGGTGTATTACCACCACGGTCATCCCAAGGAGGATATCCCCTGAGACTATCTTGCCCCATCACAGTGGCCACGGCTGGCCCCAGGTCCCCCCACAGAGATTGGACCCCCAACTCCACCCATCTTTGGCGGTCCTGTCTGGATATTTCCAGTACCACACATTCCAAACAGTGGAAATACAATTTATCGGCCATGGTAAAGTGTACTTACCATCAGGACTCAGATCCAAGTCCCAAATCTTGGTGGCTTCAACATCCTTCCTGACAGTGAGATTTTATACGTTATTCATTATTTCAACTTTATTAATAACAAATGTATTAGGTTTATGTGTTTTTAAATAAATCCATTTTAATTTTACATCCCATGGTGATCATTCCTTCTCAAACAGCGCTGTGCTTCTCTCTTTGTTTCGAACTTTCAAGGTTATTTTAAAACTCCACAAAAGGGGCAACTGTCTATACGCGTGAGTATTGACTTTGTTTAAATCAATCAAAATCACCATAAATCATTACCTCATTGAAACAGACAGGAATTAATCCTTAAATAAAGCAACTTGTGGTACATTTTCAGCTATTTTTAAAATGGTGAAATTACTGTGCGATTCTAGTAGTTTTTCCCCATTATTGTTAATGGACTATTTCAGTTTCCCAGCTTCTTTTTTGATCCATTCGTTTTTAAATAAAGCAACTTGTGGTACATTTTCAGCTATTTTTAAAATGGTGAAATTACTGTGCGATTCTAGTAGTTTTTCCCCATTATTGTTAATGGACTATTTCAGTTTCCCAGCTTCTTTTTTGATCCATTCGTTTAAAAAAAAAATCTTCATGTAGAAGCTGCATTGGAATGAGTGAGCCATTGCAATCAATAAATAATCACATCATTAATAATTGCTTTTCCAATAATAGTGATTCAATTAGTCTTCACTGATATGGAATGAAAGCAGTGTACCCTAGCTGCCAGCCAATCAGTGTGGGTTATGTGGGAGTGAGAAGGGATGTAACGGGTAATTGGAGACTGAATTGGAGTCCAGTGTCCATCCCGTTCTCTGTTCCCTGTCAGGGCTAAGGGAATTTGGTGTCCCTGGCTGTGGCAGCAGTAAACCAGTGGTGACATCAGGGTACTGGAACACGGGAGGTCTCAGGAATGGACACTTCATATATCACTGGGCACTGTGTACACAGCTAGGTGGGGACATTGACGAGACTGTGATCAGAGGCACGGAGTTTAACACCACTGAAGGTTTTCAACAGGGACTCTGCTGCGGTCTGACAGAGTTCCCACACCTAACTGGCCAATCACTGAGAGATGGCAAGTGATGAGTGCTTGTGTACTTAAGACTGTGGCACTCTGGGCTTGGACAGGACGATCTAGGAAACTGTTGACGGTGGTGGTTTGAGTGTATGGACTTTGTCTGCTTGGGAGTCGGAGAGAAGTGTTGACGGCCTGGAAACCGGGGATGCTGGTCAACGGCATGAGAACCGGAGAGTGATGTTGATGGCCTGGGATCCGGAAGGATGTCGATGGCCTGGGAGCCGGAAGGATGTTGATGGCCTAGGAGCTGATAGGATGTTCCACGGCCAGGGAGCAGACACTGGATGTTGATGGCCTGGGACAGACAGAGGAGTTGGTAGAGTCGACGCCTATGTCAACTAGGGGGTCGAAGATGGTAAGTGGCTTTTTGGAGCCAGTTGTATTATCTGCTGGTGGGAGCTGAAATGCTCTGACCTCCTCCTTTGGGAGCTGTAGGTGTTTATCAGCTGGAAGGTAACCTGGCATCTACTCCCCCACCATCCATCCCTTCATCTACTTCCCCACTATCCATCTATTCATCTACTCCCCCACCATCTATCCCTTCATCTACTTCCCCACTATCCATCTATTCATCTACTCCCCCACCATCCATCTATTCATCTACTTCCCCACTATCCATCTATTCATCTACTCCCCCACCATCCATCCCTTCATCTACTTCTCCACTATCCATTTCTTGATCTACTTCCCCACTATCCATCTATTCATCTACTCCCCCACCATCCATCTATTCATCTACTCCCCCACCATCCATCCCTTCATCTACTTCCCCACTATCCATCTATTCATCTACTCCCCCACCATCCATCCCTTCATCTACTTCCCCACTATCCATCTATTCATCTACTCCCCCACCATCCATCTATTCATCTACTCCCCCACTATCCATCTATTCATCTACTCCCCCACTATCCATCTATTCATCTACTTCCCCACTATCCATCTATTCATCTCTCTGCCCCACCATCCATTCCTCCCACTACATATCACCTTCCCCACCACACCTTCATTACTTCCCCACTATCCATCTATTCACCTACTCCCCCACCACCATCCATCCAATCTACTTACCCACTATCCATCTATTCATCTACTCCCCCACCATCCATCTACTTCCCAACTATCTATCTATTCATCTACTCCCCCACCATCCATCCCTTCATCTACTTCCCCACTATCCATCTATTCATCTACTCCCCCACCATCTATCCCTTTATCTACATCCCCACTATCCATCTACTCCCCCACCATCCATCCCTTTATCTACATCCCCACTATCCATCTACTCCCCCACCATCCATCCCTTCATCTACTCCCCCCACTATCCATCTATTCATTTACTTCCCCACTATCCATCTATTCATCTACTCCCTCACTATCCTTCTATTCATCTACTTCCCTGCTATCCATCTATTCATCTACTCCCCCACCATCCATCTATTCATCTACTGCCCCACCATCCATCCCTTCATCTACTTCCCCACTATCCATCTATTCATCTACTCCCCCACCATCCATCCCTTCATCTACTTCCCCACTATCCATCTATTCATCTACTCCCCCACCATCAATCCCTTCATCTACATCCCCACTATCCATCTACTCCCCCACTATCCATCCCTTCATCTACTCCCCCCACTATCCATCTATTCATTTACTTCCCCACTATCCATCTATTCATCTACTCCCCCACTATCCATCTATTCATCTACAGTACCCCCCCACTATCCTTCTATTCATCTACTTCCCCACTATCCATCTATTCATCTACTCCCCCACTATCCATCTATTCATCTACTCCCCCACTATCCATCTATTCATCTACAGTACTCCCCCACTATCCTTCTATTCATTTACTTCCCCACTATCCATCTATTCATCTACTCCCCCACTATCCCTCTATTCATCTACTCCCCCACTATTCATCTATTCATCTACAGTACTCCCCCACTATCCTTCTATTCATCTACTCCCCCACTATCCATCTATTCATCTACAGTACTCCCCCACTATCCTTCTATTCATCTACTTCCCCACTATCCATCTATTCATCTACTCCCGGACCATCCATCCCTTCATCTACTTCCCCACTATCCATCTATTCATCTACTCCCCCACTATCCATCCCTTCATCTACTCCCCCACTATCCATGCCTACATCTACTCCGCCACCATCAATCCCTTAATCTACTCCCCCACCATCCATCCCTTCATCTACTCCCACACCATCCATCTATTCATCTACTCCCCCACTATCCATGCCTGCATCTACTTCCCCACTATCCATATATTCATCTACTCCCCCACTATAGATCCCTTCATCTACTCCCCCACCATCCATCCCTTCATCTACTCCCCCACCATCCATCCCTTCATCTACTCCCCCACTATCCATGACTTCATCTACTCCCCCACTATCCATCCCTTCATCTACTTCCCCACTATCCATCTACAGTATTCATCTACTCCCCCACTATCCATCCCTTCATCTACTCCCGCACTATCCATGCCTACATCTGCATCTACACCAGTGGTTCTCAAACTGTGGGTCCCGACCCCAAAGTGGGTCCCGACCACCTCAGCATGGGGTCACAACGTTGCTGACCATCAGGCTAATATGTCTGTGGAGGGGAGGACAGGGGATAACTCATTAAGACCCACTGCTTCCCTCTTCCATCCCCCTGTCACCTTTTCCATCCCCACATTACCCACTACCTTCCTGTCACAATAGAGGTCACTTCACTTCACTGAATATCGGCCATTCTGTGGTAACTTGCTGGGGTCCTGTAATCATTGTATTGTCTGATGGGATCCAAGAGCAAAATAGTTTGAGAACCCCTGATCTACACTACCCTCCTATCCATTCCTTTATCTGCTCCCAACTGCCCACTCTTCCTCCGCTCCCCCCTACACTGCCCTCCTATCCATTCCTTTATCTGCTCCCCCACTGCCCACCCTTCCTCTGCTCTCCCTACATTGCCCACCCTTCCTCCGCTCCCCCTACACTGCCCACCCTTCCTCCGCTCCCCCTACACTTCCCACCCTTCCTCCACTCCCCCTACACTGCCCACCCTTCCTCCGCTCCTCCCTTTCCCCAGAAAGTATGAAGGAGAGTCCCGTCCCTCCCCACGAACAACTCTTCCCGAATGACATGTCCTGCACATGCGCCCTTTGATAATTGATCCAACCCAAATTTGCCACAATGTTCCCCTCCATCCGGCTTCGGCGCCACGCACACATCACTGCTGGCTGATTACTGAGAGAGAGGAGAGATATACAAGCAGGGAAGAGTTATTCCGCTGCAGTGATGGATACAATCACAGAGCAGGAATAGCGCCGCTTTTTAAAATAACATATTCCTTTTATGACATTTCAATAACGTATTTTGAAAGCATAAGTAGCTGACAGTACGAATTAGAAATCTTTATTGAATAGTAAATTTTCTTTTATGCTGACTGACTGGGATCATTAGATGTACGTCGGCAAACTTCCTCCGCTATAAAGATTCTTTTTTTTCGTCTCAACTGCCATCTCCCCTTATAAAATATGGATCACTTCAAAGAGGAGTATTAAACCGCGCAGGGAATCAGTGGCGAATGCTTCCAGTTAGTCATTACACCACATATACAAACAAATTAATTGCCTGTATGCACAAATCTGAACAAATAAGCTGGGGGGACGCTCCAAAATCCGGGTTTTTTTATGATTTAAATCAAAACAAGCAATAAGAGGAATGCTCTGGGGAAATCACTGAGGGATAAGGCTGGGGGTCCGCGCAGACAGAAGGACATGCATATGAAATGCACTATATTCATTTTGTTGCACACTTGCAAAAATATATTTTTTCTTTCATTTTCTCTGGCGTAGAACAATGTATCTGTGTCGGTGCATCCTGCCGCCGACGAGCAGTGGTGTAGGTTCTTCTGCGTCTAGGATCTGTATGGGTAGTAGGGGGTACTGCAATAAGCAGTATGGAACCTTACCAAAGACCACCCGTAGCCCCTGCATAAGGGTACGGGGTGCAGAAGGCTTGTACCCATTATAGTAATGTAATGTGAAAATCGCACGTTTGCAGGGGTGTTATATGAGACAAGGAAGGCCCTGGATATACATCACATCCGTCCTGGCAGTAGCGCACACAGGGGGGGTTTCTGAGTACACAGAACCCCCCCCCCCCCCCAGGAATCTAAGGACCATTGACTGAAAGCTGAAGGTCCCCTCTTTCCAAGGGTACAATAATTTAAAAAATCGGCCCTGGGGAACCGGAGATATCTGACTTCAAAGCAGTGGTCCCCATCCAAGCCTGTTAATTGCTCTTCCCAGTCAGATATTTCAGGTTCTACAGTATCTGACTTAGAGGGTATATTCCAAAAGCTGGGACTCTCCCTCTCTGATGTACACTAGTAGCTTGTCTCTACTGTTCCCAGAACCAGAGATATCAGCCTTCCAGCAGCTGGTTACTGCTCCAGCTCCACACACCTGGTATGTAGTTTTATATACTCGTTGGCAGATTGCTCTCCTGAACTCTCATCCCCTAGTCCCCAGTACCATTTGGTACAGTAGGTGTGATTCTCTAGTTTTTAATTCCATTAAAAGCTAAGAAATCTAGGTTCGGGAACTGGAGATATCTACAGTCAAGCAAGCTGTCCTCCCACCAGAAAATTATGAATAATAAGCCCACTCCACTACACACCCCTGCTCTGCATATTAAACATCCTCTACCACCCTGGAAGTTATGTATCAGGACCCCTTCATTCATCCCAATGCCCCCTTCTCCCACCAACTGTGCAGTAAAGGGGTAATTAGTGGAAATTACTGATCCAGGCCCTACATGCTGAGCGGTTGATATAATACCCCCTACCACCCGCGGGACATCAAAGCTTCCACTCATAGCACCCCTCACCCTTACCGCTGGAGGATAGGTAGGGGCCCCAATACATTGCTATGCCCAGGGGTATACACTGGTCCTGGTTCCGGGGCTGGTCCGGGGTCCTGGGCTCCAGGGCTGATGTCTCCGGGGTCCAGGATCCGAAGTAGTCCAAAAGGGGTTCCTAAGGAAGGAAATCCTACTCACCTGGTCCCCGGCGACGACCTCGGCATCCTCTCCGGCAGACGCGCTTCTCCCGGCTGGTACCCGCTCACGGACTGGAGAGGCACAGAGATGTTCATCTTCCGCGCCTTTCCTCCGGATGTTTCTGTTGGCCGCCTAGCGGCCAATCAGGAGCCGACTTTCTCGGCTCCTGATTGGCCGTTAGGCGGCCAATAGAATCATCATCATCACCAGCCCCGGAACCAGGACCAAGGCCCCGGAACCGGACTCTTCTGTCCAGGAGCCCCGGACCCAGGATCCAGGGACCGACCTACGGGCTCAAGGTAGGTAAGTATCAGTGTGTGTGTTATGTGTGTATTAAACTTTTATTTTTCAGGGTGTCAGTGTGTTTTATTTAACTATTTTTTGTACTGTAGAACTACAAGTGCCAGCGGGCTCTTTAATGCCCCGCATGCTGGGACTTGTGGTTCTCCAAGTCCCAGCATGCGGGGTAGGCTTGCTGGGACTCATAGTTCCACAGTAGAAAACAATAGTTTTGATTCTATTTTTTACACTATCCATCAGCCCGATGCCCACCGCCCAGGGGCATTGGGGACAGCCCCGGACTTTCAGCATGGGCTGGTAAGTCCTGGAGGGGGGGTCCCCACTTCCCCAGGACCCCTGCCCATGCTGACCAGCCACGGGGATAATGCTTTGGCCGCGGGACCTTATATAATAAGTGTCCCCCGGCTGTGGCATTACCCTGCTTGCTGGTTGGGTCCAGTGCCGGTTCTTAAAATACGGGGGACCCCTAGTCATTTTGTCCCCCGTATTTTGGGAACCAGCGCCGGACCTTGAGCCTGGTGCTGGTTTCATTAAATCAAGGGGACCCCTATTTGTCAGGGACCCTGATTTTATGTCACCAGCACCGGCTCAATGAGCCCGGGGCTGGTTATGCTCGAGCGGGGGACCCCGCGCTCGTTTTTTTTTTTTATTTGCGCTTTCCTGCAAACGTGCGATTTTCAGACATGAAAATCGTACATTTTCAGGACTAAAGACATCGCACCACCTCGCACCTATTCGCACTATTTGGCACGTTTTTCGCATCTCATTAAATAAAAACGGCCCAATCTTGCGATTTTAAAAAGGGCGAAGTGGTGCGATAAAAAAAATGCGCATTTAGCACATCCCATAGAATGTCACCCAGAGAGTGGCATCCGCTGAACAGAATCCTGAGCTCCTGCAGCCTAATCCTAACACCAACACCCCAGCCTAACCATAATCCCCCACCCAGCCTAACCCTAACACCTCACCCCCACCCAGCCTAACCCTAACCACCCAGCCTAACCCTAACCCCTCACCCCCACCACAGCCTAACCCTAACCACCCAGCCTAACTGTAATCCCCAACCAATACCTAACACCACCCCCCAGCCTAAGCTGTATCCCCCACCCCACCACAACCTAACACCTCCCCCCCAGCCGAATCGTACCCCCCAGCCTAACAGTAACCCCCCACCAAAGTCTATCCCTAACCCCCCGCCTAACCGTAGCCCCCCCAGCCTAACCCTACCCCTAAACACAGCCTAACCCTAATCCCCAGCCGAACCGTTATCCCCCACCCCACCACAACCTAACACCTCTCCCCCCAGCCTAACCCTAACCCCTCACCCCCACCACAGCCTAACCCTAACCCCCAGCCTATCCGTAACCCCCACCACAGCCTAACCCTATCCCTTAGCCTAATCATATCCTCCCACCACAGCCTAACCCTCAAGCCTAACCGTAACCCCCACCACAGCATAATCCTACCCCCCAGTCTCAGCGTAACCACCACCTCCACTACAGCCTAGCCCTAACCCCCCACCACAACCTAACCCTACCCTCCCAGCCTAACCATAATCCCCCACCACAACCTAACCCTACCCTCCCAGCCTAACCATAACCCCTCACCCCCACCACAGCCTAACCCTAACCCCCAGCCTAACTGTAATCCCCCACCAATACCTAACACCACCCCCCAGCCTAAGCTATATCCCCCACCCCACCACAACCTAACACCTTCCCCCCAGCCGAATCGTACCCCCCCCAGCCTAACAGTAACCCCCCACCAAAGTCTATCCCTAACCCCCCGCCTAACCGTAGCACCCCCCAGCCTAACCCTAACCCCTCACCCCCACCACAGCCTAACCCTAACCACCCAGCCTAACTGTAATCCCCCTCCAATACCTAACACCACCCCCCAGCCTAAGCTGTATCCCCCACCCCACCACAACCTAACACCTCCCCCCCAGCCGAATCGTACCCCCCCAGCCTAACAGTAACCCCCCACTAAAGTCTATCCCTAACCTCCCGCCTAACCGTAGCCCCCCCCCAGCCTAACCCTAACCCCCAGCCTATCCGTAACCCCCACCACAGCCTAACCCTATCCCTTAGCCCACATGTCTTCAACCTGTGGCCCTCCAGATGTTGTAGAACTACATGTCCCAGCATGCCCTGACAGTTTTGGCATGCTCCCATAGGAAAAAATGTGGCAATGCATGTTGGAACATGTAGTTTCACAACATCTGGAGGGCCACAGGTTGAAGACCCATGCGCTTAGCCTAATCATAACCTCCCACCACAGCCTAACCCTCCAGCCTAACTGTAACCCCCACCACAGCCTAATCCTACCCCCCAGTCTAAGTATAACCCCCACCTCCACTACAGCCTAGCCCTAACCCCCCAGCCTATCTCTAACCCCCCAGGTTAAAACATAACCCCCACCACAGCCTAACCCCCAGCCTAACCGTAACCCATCCCAGCCTAACCGTAACCCCCACCACAGCCTAACCTCCCCCAGCTTAACCATAACCCCCCCACCACAGCCTTACCCTAACCGCCCCCAGCCTAACCATAACCTCCCATCCCCCCCACAGCCTATACCTAAACCCCCCAGTCTATCTCTAACCATAACCCCCCACAGCCTAACCCTTACCTTCTCCCCATAATGGCTAACCCTCCATACCCACAGACTGACTTTAGCTCTTCGTCTATGGCCCTAAACCCTTAGTGCCTATCCCCCATCCCCTCCCTTTCCCTGCTTCTCGCTATAAGACTCTAACACACCTACAATCAGATTGCTGGCTGTTGGGATTCGCCACCTGCATCTCCACCAATGCCAGGATTCCAGCGGTGGCGTTGTGTCGGCATACCAATCATATCGTCATCCCATATAAAGTATATACATTTATTTTCATATAACCGCCAGCTACTGTAGCAGCACAATCCTCAGCATAGCGCCCCTTCAGGTGATGAGTTACCGATATGTCACTTAGGCGACCAATGTGTATTTTATTTTATTTGCTCAGACGTCCCTGTCCCAGCTTTTCCTCCCCAAAATCAGGATGCGCTGTTTCTGCGATCTAATTAAGTATGCATTGGTTTGGGAGAGCCCATGGCTCCGATGTTTTTGCATGAATAACCTGAAATTGTTTGACACTGGGTGTGACACACGGAAGGATATGAGTCATGCAGATAGAACAGATTCGAAGTATCTGTATTGGTGCTTATTAATTACTGTAGCAGACGTGTTTTGTTCCTCTCGCCCCTCCAGAGGATTGAATGCCACGGAGCATATGCTAAATTTTTGGCAATCTTGTGTTTACAGAAGTTTAAGAAATATTTGGAGCAGTTGTGCATGAAATGATTTAATATCTCTCCGGAGAGGAAGCACTAACAATGTATCAGCCGCGTCCCATCGCGAAATGGGAACGCTCCTTTTTCCCCCGTATCTCGTGAGAACCTGCCGGAGCGAGTGTGCACTTTCCACAGCTAAGGCCTGGAACATGAGAGGACAATACGTCCACATGTGCGCAACTATAAATAGAAAGTCGGGGACTTGCAGAGACAATCGAAAAAGTTCAATGAACAGAGTTATAAATCTCCAAAAATGTCCTGAACCTATTGTTTGTGACTGTTATATGTAACCGTGTCGCACAGTGCGGCCATAATGAGGCTCCGCTGGGGATAAGCAGCATGGCACTGACCGTAAGCAGTGTTTCGGCAACCTCTGTGGGTGACACAGGTAACAGGAAAGTGTCCACTGTGTGCAATTAGGGTGTATACATACTGTATATAATACACAGGGATCCGGATGACAGACAGGTGGGAGACATTCTTCACAGGAAGAGGAGCAGCAGAACACAAGGACACGCACTGACACTAGAGGGAGAAAGGTACAGGTGGGAGACATTCTTCACAGGAAGAGGAGCAGCAGAACACAAGGACATGCACTGACACTAGAGGGAGGAAGGTACAGGTGGGAGACATTAGTCACAGGAAGAGGAGCAGCAGAACACGAGGACATGCACTGACACTAGAGGGAGGAAGATACAGGTGGGAGACATTCTTCACAGGAAGAGGAGCAGCAGAACACGAGGACATGCACTGACACTAGAGGGCGGAAGGTACAGGTGGGAGACATTAGTCACAGGAAGAGGAGCAGCAGAACACGAGGACATGCACTGACACTAGAGGGAGGAAGATACAGGTGGGAGACATTCTTCACAGGAAGAGGAGCAGCAGAACACGAGGACATGCACTGAAACTAGAGGAAGAATTACTTCACAGAAAGAGTAGTAGATAAGTGGAATAGCCTCCCATCAGAGGTGGTAGAGGCAAATACAGTAGAACAATGTAAACATGCTTGGGATAGGCATATTGATATCCTTACATGAAAGGACACTGAGAAAATGTCTCAGTGTGGCGCACCAAAAAAGATTTAAACAATAAAAATGAACTTTTATTAAATTATTGTTAAAAAGCAGCGAAATAAAAGACACTAAACATTAACATGAAGACACAGACATGTGTTAAAAAATGGGATATTGATGTCCCTACAGTGTGGGGCCCCGATGTCCCCTAAATTTATTCAGAATTTGTGTAATGATCAGATAGGATAGGAATGTGTTTACTTTCATTACAAATGGCAATTCAACAGGTCAGTGGTACCAATAGTATATGTGTTTATTCAATTTAGATACTGATAGATAGACCTCGTAGAGTTGTGGAAGTCACCAATATTTAGGTGCACTTTGCGCTCAGTAATAGTAAAGAGCTCCGGGCGGGTGCGCGGCTTAAAGATATTAGCAGGACCGCCTTGACACAGAATCTGGAGCAGACTGTGGTCTGTCTCCAATTGCCATGTAGGGAATGGGTACACCGCTGTAGAGCCTGCGTGCACCCGTCTAACTGGAGCGATGTGTGACAGGGGGTAGATTAGAGCTACGTACTGCCCGTGGTTGTGCTCATACAGAGGTCGCGGTCAAAGACATCATGTGCCGCACCTCTGGTTTACAAGTATGGGGACTAGCGTACCACTGAATTATCCTATCTAGATAGATCAAAATGCATTAATCAGGGAAAGGGACATGGGAGCACACACATGAGGTGTGTGGTCAGCGCATGCTTCGCTGGGAGCTTGGTCCTGACGAAGCTCCCAGCGAAGCGTGCGCTGACCACACACCTCGTGTGTGTGCTCCCATGTCCCTTTCCCTGATTAATGCATTCTATTCTCCCTCTATGGGGGTCGTGGACCCCCACGAGGAAAAATAGCAGGTGGCCGTCGGGAACCCGGCTGTCGGTGTTTTGACAGTCGGGATCCCGACGTAGGGTGAATACTTGTCGGGATCCCGATCGGCGGGACCCCGTCCGGCACCCATTTTTAGGTGCTACACTGTGACAGTTTTATTTTTGCTGTCTTCTTTCCATTATATATATATATATATATATACATACAGATTGATCCGGCACTCCCAGAGTTAAAATTGCAGCTTGCTCTGGTGCCCTTCCAGCATAAACAGCGATATAGACAATCTTGTAGCGAGGGCGGCACTCGGAGACTTCATAAGAATTTTCAAAATGCTTTATTGCATATCCATACACCGACACAGTGTTTCGAGCTACTGCTCGTCCTCAGGGCATGACAGACTATCATACAACACACAGTAAAATACCCAAAAACGTGAATATCCCCGCCCACACATAATTGCATACTCACCTGGATCAGCTGTCCCCGCCGTCCTGTTGGCGCGAAGTCGGACCGTCCGGTCACTCACTCAGGCTTCCTGGTTGCGTCACAGCTTGTGCGACGCCTCCCAGGGCGCCCAGTGATGACATCAGCACTATCTTTCATTCTGCCTCACAGGACTACGCTGTACGGCCGCCGGGTGGTTGCTATAGAAACTAAATAAACAACAGGAAAAAAAAGAAGTTTAAAAACGCATTCAAAACACGTAAATACTTAATAATACACAATCAACAAGATTAGTATCATTCACAATGTGTTAAGGCAACATAATGACTCTATTATTTGCATATTTAGATAACTTTAGTCATTTCAATATCAAATTTATTTATAAATAAATCATGTGCTATCTACTGGCCTACTGTGATACCTTTATTTCAATATATGGCAAATATTGATGGAATATGTAAAAAAGATCTGCGGGAGTAATACCAACAAGACTCTTTTAAAGAAAGCTTTGCAGCCCATGCTGCTCATTGAGCCCTCTTGGTGCAATCGTGTCCAAGGTGAAAATCCACCTCGCCTCCGACTGCAGCAAGAGTTTACCTCTATTACCTCCTCTAGGTGGTGCAGGAACATGATCAATAATTTTAGACTTTAAACTAGCGACACTGTGTCCCATTTGGGCACAGTGTCTTGCTACGGGTTGTTCACTGCTACCACTATTCAATGCCAATCTAATGGCATACCGATGGTTCGCCATACGTTCTTTGAATTGACACTCTGTCTTGCCCACGTAGTAAAGACCACATGGACAAGACAGAGCGTACACAACGAATCTACTAGAACAGGTTACAGCATGTTTGATAGGAAGTTTACGTCCTGTGTGTGGGTGTGTGATGTAGTCACCCACCATCATGGAACGACAAGTAATGCACCCTATGCATCTGAAACACCCAGCCGGGCGAGTCAGAAAATGCCTAGGAGCAGATTTTTTAGTAAGACTACTGACATCCAACTTCACCAGTAAATCACCTAGGTTCTTCCCCCGTCTGTACGCTGGCATCAGCTGTAGTTTGTTTAAACCTGGGAGATCCTTATCAGTAGTGATTAATGGCCACAATTTTTTAACCCTTTTAGTGATTACCGGACTTTCATTAGAGAATTGATTAACCCAAGGTAATTTTTGGGTAGTTGTAACTTCCTTTGTTGCTGGGTTTAATGCTTCTTCTCTAGGGATGTTAATCACTTTGTTTTTTACCCTTTCTAGATCTCTGCGTCTATAACCTCGATGTTCAAATCTCTCTTGCATAAGGTTAAGGTCTTTCAGGGTTTGGTCTGGGTCACTTGTGATACGCTTAACCCTTAACATTTGCGAATAGGGAAGGCCATCACGTAGGGGTAAAGGGTGGCAGCTTTCATGTCTGAGCATGGTATTCCTATCTGTCTCTTTGACGTAAAGCATAGTAGATAGTTTGTTATTATTCAGTTTAATGCTAACATCTAAGAAGTTAACCATACTCTCATCAATGACATATGTGAACTTTACTGGGCTGTTGGAAAGATTATGTTGGACAAAAAGATCTATTAAAGATTGCTTTGACCCTCTCCACAGTAGCAAGAGGTCATCAATGTACCTTAAATATAAAACAATTTTATCACTATCGGGACCTTGAAAAAACAATCGATTGTCAATTTCACACATGAACGCATTGGCGTACGATGGGGCCACCGAGGACCCCATCGCACAGCCAAGGCGCTGTCTGTAATGATTGTTGTTAAAGACAAAGTAATTCCTGTTAAGGACTAAAGACAATAATTGCATAAACAAATGGGTTGGAGGCCCATGATAATATACATTATCCCGTATTAAGTTATGCACAGCTTCCATACCTTCCTGATGCGGAATGCATGTGTATAGGCTGGTGACATCAGCACTACACAGAAGCATTCCCTCAGGGCAAATATCAATTTCACCTAATCTATTGATAAGCATATTAGTATCCCTAAGGTACGCTCTAGTTTGTTGGATGCATGGATTTAAGAAACAATCCAGATAGGTAGACACTGGATGATAGAGCGACCCCCTGGCAGATATGATGGGTCTACCAGGGGGGTCTTGCAATCCTTTGTGCACCTTAGGCAAGGTATAGAAAAGGGGAGTTATTGGAAACTCAGTATGTAAAGCTGTACAAACATCATCTGTAATAAAACCTTCATTTTTAGCTTTCAATAGTACAGAGTTTAACTCATTCTTAAATCTGTGGGTTGGGTCAATGTCCAAAAGTTCATATACTGTAACATCAGTTAATTGTCTTTGACACTCTCCTATGTACTTATGCAGATCCTGCACTACTACTGAGCCGCCTTTATCAGCTCTGCGGATGACCACATCTGAACGCTGCTGTAGCCTCCGCATCGCTTGGCGCTCAGTACCAGAAAGATTATCAGAATAAATGAACTCTGACACATTATCATAGGCGGCATTTTCCATCATTCTAGTGAATGATTTAATAGAGTGGTTATGAGTCTGCGGATCAAAAGATGATCTTCGCTGTAATTTTTTAAGTTGCGCAGGTATATCGCTTGGTATGGCAGGGATCTGAGGCTTATTCCCAAAATGTTCTTTTAGCCTCAAAGATCGACCAAATTTGAAACAGTCTACTTTCCATTGAAAAGCATTACGTTTATAAGATGGTACAAAAGACAAACCTTTTGACAGCACTGCCTGCTCATCATCGTCCAAGGGAGTCTCTGACAAATTGAACACAAGATTTTTTTCTAGCGGGCGTTTTTGCGCCCTGCTTTGCCTTTCGCTTTGGTGGCCGCGCCTCGTCCGGCGCCTCGGCCTATTGGTGGTTTTAGGGAGCCACGTGTAATTGCTCCTAAAGGGCGGGCATCATTTGAGGTAGAGGGTGTCTGTCCATCCGTCTCACTTGCAGACGTACTAGTCCCCTCATAATCCGTATGATAACGTTGTCTCGGGTATCTCTCAAATTGCCTTCTTGCTTTGGGCCTTTCAGTGCTTAGCCAAAGGTATACACGATTCTGCTCGTAATCGAGCTGCACTTTGCGTTTTTTTTCACGCTTAAAGCGCAATAAGTCTTTTTGATATTGTTCAATTTGTTTGTCCAACTTGGTAATCCAATCGGTCTGTTTATCATTGGTAAATGA